>NW_019525112.1:770554-784286 GCF_002814215.2 Seriola lalandi dorsalis
GGGGGGGGGACTCTGAATGGAAGGTTTGTTTTAGAGAATGACGATCACATCCAGCTTTGTGAAAACAGCTCTTGTTCATGGCTGGGGAAGAGGGAGAGGAGACAGCGAATGAGGGAAGAAATGCAGCCGGGGTGTGTGTGTGTGTCTGTGTCTGTGTGTGTGTGTGTGTGTGTGTGTGTGTGTGTGTGTGTGTGTGTGTGTGTTGACCAAGACTTCCGCTCCCATTTGATAGCTCTGCATGCAAATGAAACCTCTCGAACAAGTACACAGGGGCAAGGGTCAGTGCAGCTTTCCACTGGGAGAAAAGTGACACTCTGAAGACTCTGAGTTTATAGCATGTGAAAATACACAGCTTTGCTGTGTGTGGGAGTAAATCTTTGTTTATTTGACTTCAGTAGGTATGCATTCAAGAATACATACCTGTGTGTGTTTGTGTGTGGGAGTGTTGTTTGTCTCCTTTGCTGTTCTTGGTGGCTGCCCTGTCAGCTGCACAATGCTAAATGCCAGTCTGTTTTTCCCCTGCCGTGAAAGCACTTGCCACTTCAGTGTCTACCAGCTGAGGAACACACACACACACACACACACACACACACACACACACACATACACACACACACACACTCTCTAAGGCAGTTCAGTGGAAGAGCACTTATTCCTTACTTGGTAACAGAGTGAGGGTATACGTTTGACCTCTTCCTCCCTTCTATTGCGTTGTCCATTGTGATGAATCACATATCCTGTATGTACACACACTTAAATTAAGTTTCTGTAGGGAGTATTGACTGGGAAATCTCATTCTGTTACATGCAGGTTCACGTCTGTAATCGCATGACAAGAAACTCACTTGTGTATTTTTTTCTTCTTCTTGTTCTTCTTTCAGAATGAAGGCTGAGCCCCCCCCCACACACACACCCCGCCCCCCACCTCCCTCCTTTTCCTGTGAACGTAGGATTTCGCTGCAGCCAAGTGACGAGGTCGCCACAGTGACAGTTGGACCATGAGCTGCAGCCAATGTCCTTTGACCTCTCTGCTGCCTTCAAGGGTCACTGGGACAGCCATCACCATGGAAACACGGACACTTGACCCTTCCCCCAAATCTTCCCTCTGCTTTTCTCGGCACCAAAACATTCAGGCGCCATCGCTGCTGTAGTACTAGATTACTTAAAAAAAAAAAATAACAAGAACTTAAATGGACTTTTAACTCTAATTATAGATAGGTAACTATTTATCTATTTATCTCTGTACGTAGGCCTGCAAAATTATTCTGCAGTATATTGTTATGTTAATTATTGTTGCTATTACCATTCATACACTTTCAACTGGCTTTCTTTTGGCTTCAGCCAAACGTTGCCAGAAACTCTCACCTGAAAATCTGTGAGCCAAACCTGGAGAGCAAGTGTGCGCACACATATACGCAAAAAAACAACCTTACATGCATACAGATTACATGTATTTATTTATTTATCATGTCTGTATGCAGTAAATGAAATGTGTGTGTACATTTTTATACAGATTGTACTGCAAAAAGAGGTGGCATTTATGAACATATTTAAAAAATCAAAGTTAACATTTGCTTAAAAAAAAAAAACCCTACCTCAGCAAAAACCAGGTTGGTACCAATTCACACAGTAGAAATATATATAAAATATTTATTTTCAGAGGTGAATGTTTTTTAAGAATCACCAATCCAAAGCCTTACTCTAACCATCAGCCCCCATCTGATGGACCTTTTTAGTTTGGACCTATAAACACGCAGTATATCAAAGATTTAACCGATCATCTTAGAGACTGAATGTGCATCAGAGCCGAATGAGAGACAGCCTCTCTGAGATTAAGTTCCTTCTCTCCCCACTTACATTTCTGACAAGATTATGTATTAAAAATCCAGAGTAATATATTTATTAATACGTCTGAGATGGAGGATTCATACACACTAAATGAATACTTAGATGACCTTAGAGGAATACTTGACATTGCATTGCATCACACATGCATGCAGGTGTCATACATCCAAACAATGCAGAATGAACAAGGTCCACCTGGACCTGACCACCAGATCTGTGGCCTGTCTGAGCCCAAGTCTCAGCACCTTCATACACTTTACCAACTCATCCACTGTTCACCTGTGACATCCTGCACACCCACACACCCCGCAGGAAGCTATGACGTGTCGAGACGAGGGATGGGAACATGAATGTTTGAAGTTATTTATACAGAGTAACTGGACAGCCCAGTATCTTACATTTTCTCACCTGATGCCTCATTGTGGAGGTCTGTCACACCGCACCAGGCAGCACTGAACAATGTGGCGAACGCAGGACGCAGTCTGTCTGGCTGTTTTTCAACGAGCCGCTCGATAGCTTGAATTCACGGCCTCCACTGCATGGTCTTGCACTTACAAACTTTCTAGATTGTAACACAAGACACGTTGAATGTAGTACATGCTGTGTTCCGAGCTCGGGAACACACACAACCCAACAAACACCACAACAACTGCAACAACAATAATGAAACATGCAGAGGTACTGAATGGAGACTATAACAGATACAAGCTGAATAAAAGAGACAAACCAGGGGAAGTATCTTATTATTTATATGAATTCACTGGTACTTAACCTTTGCCTATATACTGTAAATAGTGCGACGTTACAGAGAATTACATCCAAGTGAACGCTGCAAAACTTTGAGAGATGTTAAGTTAAATAACTTCTGTTGTTTGTACTGTACATAGTATGTGTTTGAGTGAAATTTCTGATACAACAAAAGCACTAATTAAGTTATGCTAACTGGTATGGTTTGGCTTTGATTTTTTTTTTTTTTTTTTTTAACTGTCATGGGATAGTCTTGTGAAATTGATGCCACTATGAGGACATTTTTTAATGCTGTAATTCTGAAAAAGATTTTAAAGAGAAATCATTATTACTTGACATAGTTAATTCTTGTTACTAAGGTACAACACAAATGGCATATATGCAATATTTACACTTTTGAAAATTAGTTTACAAAGATGTACCAAATGTATAAATACTGTTAATAATGTTTGTTAAACCTTAAAATCAGATTTTTGCTGTTTGTACTTTTTTTTTTTTCTTCAAATTTGAAATGGAAACTTTTTTCTGTTTGTTTTGAGCAGTGTTTTGCATTTGGATAATGTTTCAAGTTTTTATTCAGCATCTAAAAGGTTACGATATGGGCCCTGGCTTATCTTGCTGTGTCTTTCATTGTAAATAATTCATATCTTGCATATTGTGATGCTACTAAGAGATGATAATTTAAACTTAGTTCATTGCTTTAGGTTGTATTGATTCTTTATAGACACATGCAATAAATAATGATGTTATTTAAGAGAGCCATTCGCCTCTGTTTCGATTCTCCTCCCTCTCTCCTCCCCGTCACATCACAAACAAGCCCTGGCTTTTCATCTCTGAATGGGCCCTCGGTCGAGCAGATGTTTCGATTCAGATTCCTCCCTCTTTCATTAAGAAAACCCTCATTAGGAATGAGGGAAGGAAAGAGAGGACATATCTTGATTCTTTCATTTCCCTTATCCCTCTTTGTTTTCTCCTGAGTATTTTGAAAGCCTGGCTCCCTATTGAGTAAGCACGCACCAAAAATTGGGTGTAGGCCTAACCTAGCATTGCCTCCAGCATTAGCATTGTTATTGTTTTTCTGCGCTTGCCTCCCAGTCCCCACCCCCAGCAATAGTAATTAGACCAGCATGTTGAAACAGCCCCTGGAACTGGGAGGGAATAAATAACACTGTGATAGGATTATGATTTTGCACCCTTAGCCATATGCTGTCAGATTATTTATTCTCACAGCCTTGCTAATTAAAATGGTAATTAATGCTGAGAAATAGGTCTGATTGTCTGCTATGGCTAGTGTTGTGTGTTTGGATGGGAGGAGGGGTTGGTTTTTAGGTTTGTGTGCATGTGCTGGGCAAGGGACATGACATGCTTGTACTTAAATCTGAAGTATGTGAGCAGTAAAGTGTTCGGGAACAGCTGTAAAGAATGGATGGGTTGCAGAAAAATGTGCAGGTTGACCGACAGGAAGGGCAGAATGATAGCCTGAAGGTAGATCTCTTCCATTAGACTGATTTGTCCCTACAGAATATTTAGAAGCTAGAGGGCCAATGACAAAATCCTAGAGCCTAGAACCGCTGCTCTGTTCATTGCTCCTGTTCTTCTTCTTGCTTGACTTGCTCCTAAAATTTAATTAAAGACGAGACTTAAAGACAAGATAGAGAATAAGCTGCAGACCACTGAGTCTCTATCTCAGAGAGGAAAAACATGATGTAAGTAGAAGGTGTCAAACACAGAAGATAATACCTGAGCAGTAGGGAAACTGACACTGAAACATTCAAGATAAAACCATGCAAATCACTATAACAGTAAGACAATGGAAACTCTGGAAGCTTGAATATTGTCTACATGTCTGCTTGTGTCTGAATTCATGTATCTGTGTGTGTGTTTGTGTGGGGTGGGGGGTTATGCAACAGTAGATAGCTCCATATGAGCAGCGTAAAGTAGCCAATTACCCCAGGGAGTCATCAGCCTTATGGACAGAGACCTGCAGTGGCTCCACAGGAAATGCCGGAAAGCTGTCTGGACATGGCCACTACATTAGTGGCTCTGTGTGTGTGTGTGTGTGTGTGTGTGTGTGTGTGTGTGTGTGTGTGTGTGTGCTTTAAAAAGCAAGTATGCTCTGTGTCTGTTTGTTGGTGTCTCCCACACCAATCACTCTTCAGTTCATTTGTGTGACCAGTGTTGGCCAACATGCAGCATATTTTCTGCATTATAGTGCACGTGGTAGGCTGTGTCCATTAGAGAGAGGCAGGTTTACGGTGGCCCCTGAGGACAAAATACATATAAGCGAGAAAGCACAAACATTCAGGGAGATGCGCTTGAAGTTCAGAAAAGCAACAAGATTTACTGGTCTTGATTTGGATAAACAGCAACACACTGATAAGATAATATTTCCAAAAACATAAGATGTTTAAACGGGGGGTAATATATAATGCACCACCTGTGTTCACACACACACAAACTAGATGACTAAACAAGAAAATCCCATTACCACTATAATCTCCATGAGGTGAGACTCGAGGCCCCCGCACACTGTGTGACAAACTGCGTTCTTGCAGGTTCATTGCATGTCGCACTGTGCAGGATGGCTTTCGTAAAATCTTGGTTGCAATCTGTGTCAGACAGTACAATATCAGTTGTGAGGCATCTCAGATAGCGCAGTAAGTGAATCATAGCACTACAGTTTAAATAGACACATCATCAACGCAGGCCTTCCACCTGTGACACTACTTTACAAGGATCTGCTTGGAAGTGAGTGCCGGTTAACATGTCGTCTTAATGGGCCACGTCTCGTCGCTATTTCATATTTGTTCCGTTGTCTCACAACAGAAACAGAAAAATATGTAAATAATAACAGCTTCATTGGGAAGTCGTCTGTATTAAAATACTGTATATATGATCACAGAGAGCAGGAGGGAAGCGAACAGAAATACGACGCAGGCCTGCCATATACGAGGACGTGACCTAGTTTTATTCAGTTCTTTTTTAATGTTTCTATCAGTTCTCACTTCTCCAGAGAAACTGTTGTGGAACCTTTTTAATGTTGTCAACATTTTCATCACCTTTCCCTTTAAAGAACATTTTTTTTGTCAAATAGACATTCCTCTGAAGAGCACAAAACAAAACTCATCATCAGTTTCAGCTGGGTGAAACTGATTGAGTTTAGTTGATTTAGTTCATGGGTGATTTTGGTTTGCTGGCAATGGAAAGGGTTAAAATCCACACAGGTTAAGCTAAAGTTAAGCTAATGTGCCAAATGAAATGTACTGCCTGCAGATTTCCCCTGGTGCTGCATAGATTCCTGTGCATTCAAGTTCCCAGGTATTTATTTCCCACAGATCCATTGCGCAGGAACGCAAACACTTCTGCATACAGGAACGTTTTCACCATATTTGCATATATATACCGCAAGGGAGAGAATGAAGGTTCACAAGTGAGAGAGTGCGTGCATACACCGTGTGTGTAACTGATACTCCTTTAACTGTGGCCACCTATTCAAATGCCACTTCTCTCTCGCGCTGTCTCTCTCTCCTCACACACACACATACTGTTCACCTGGAGCGCTGGAAGGTATAAAACACACTTGTGTCATCTTTTCAGTGTTGCATAATCTGCCAGCAAAAGTGCAGTAAACAAAGGTTAACTTATTCTTTCCAGTGAAATCTGAGAATGCAGAAACTGTTTCTTCCCGTTCTCTTTTACACACAAACAAAAACAAATGCATTCTGTAGTGAACCTCTGTCAGTGTTCATAAAAAACATACAAATGTGGGCAAAGCCTGGATATATTCAAACAAACTGAGCCAACAAAGTGTGCATTAAAAGAAGGGAAAGCCTATCTGAATATTTGGAAGAGAGAGAAAGGACGAAGTAGTAGAACGAAAGGGTGATGCTGGTAGGGATGGAGATGCTCTGCAAAATGGGTTCCTTCTGAATAATGTTTGATTTAAAGGTAAAAACCTGCAGGCTTTTAGGAGAGCTCTTTCCTGTTTCCTACTAGTTCCCAGGTCACTGAAAACTATGATTCCTGAGAAGTGAGTCAGTATGGAAGCCCCAGTTGGGTCTGACCCAACATGTATTTTACAGGAATGTGCATGTGTGTGTGTGGGAGCGCCTGATGCATTTATGTGTATGTGTGTGTTTCTAAGTATATGCATATGTGTTTGGTCAGACTGTTCAGCAGACATTCCCAGCTGTTTTCCAGGTAGTGTTCTCACGCTTCTTGTGCATCTCCTGTTTCTCACGCTGGCTGCTTTGACTGTAATCCGTACCAACATACACACACACATACGCACACACCACACACACACACACACACACACTATTTGGCCTCTTTACCTGGCCACCAGGTGAACAAAAACCCACCTCACACACTCAAACACACACCCCTTCCTGTCTCTGATGATAGAGAAGCAGCCAAAACAAAGATGTGACATGGGAAAATAAGCACACTCACCAACAAACACACAATGGGAGAGGGAATGGGACAAGCAAGATGTTAAGAGGGAGAAACAGGAAGAGGCAGGCAGAAAGACAAAAGACAGAGAGAAGCAGAGGTGGAGACAAGATGTGGGAATGTGCGGGAACCAACAGGATGAGCTCATGCTCTCTCCTGACCCTGCCCACCTTGCGTGACTCATACTTGGCAGGTGCGTCTGCATGTGTGTTTACAGCTGCAGGTCAGCTCAGGGTGTGTCCTCATTACACTGCCGGTGAACATGTTTCCTCAAGCACAAGTAGAGCTATTCATCACACCAGTGTTTCAACAGCTTCACTTCTTTTTTATTACTGCCTAGCCTGATCAAAGTGCGAATGAGCAATTGAAAAAAAGCCATTTAAAAACCAGTTTTCTGGAACATAAATTTAGAAAACAGTAGCCCCGCAGAGTGTATGATGTCAGGATTACAAATTTGGAAACTCTTGCAGTCCCTTGAAAGTAACCACATCCTCCCTCTGAGCACAGTGTGAGGGAGAGTTTTTAAGGAGTGGGCCCCAGCTACAAGTCTCCTGTTCCCCTCGCTGCTTTTGCTTCAAGATGATGGATGTGGTTGGTGGCGACGGCACACGACCTGGAGACAGCATGCAGCCAAACGCTCCTTAGAAGGAAACACCATCTGCTTCTCAGGCTGCTGAGTGTCAATGAGCCATGTGCGTGTGTATTTCATTTTGAATGTGTATGAATGTTGAATTTATGAAAATGACACATCAACCCAGAGATTTGGGTTTTAGAAAATGAGCTGTCACTCAGGAAAACTTGCAGCTCAGATATAACCTGCAGCGCATCCCTCCTGCTGGGTTCAACTGATGGTTATCATGAAACATGCAAGAGAACTTGCTTCTAAATAATACACTCTGTTGTCCTAACCTGCCAACAAATCACTCTCAGCACAAGGTCAGCCTTGGTGAAATTCCTGCTGACTAATTTTCAAAATTCCAGCTTTTACAAGCCTTTTTAGCATTTATTCCTGAACATCCATCAGTCTGAGAATGTCTATGTTATTTTTAGCATCCTACATTCCAAGACCAAGGGCTTATGTTTGGTCACAACATTGGTAGGGACGCAACAACCCCAAAACCCCTCCAAAACAAAGAGATTGGCTTTTTAATGCCGTCAACCAAATGGTGATCTGAAAGATCTGAATTTACTTTCATGAATGCCAATATGTAAGTGTAATGTATGTACAAGTGTTGAATTTCCATATATGAAATATATGTACATATGAAGTATAATCATCCATATATTTAAATTATAACCTATATATTTATAAAATTACATATGAAACATGTTAGAAATTGGAACGATATCATATATTGACATATATGTCTACCCAATAGAAAAATGTATTTAAGTATGTCTGTTTATATGATAGACATATGTTACATAAGTATATATCCATCCTAAAGCCTGTCAATATATGTCCATATGTTCATTCACCAAAGGATATATATATGTCATAATAATATATCATCTTATAAGTGACACATATAGTAACATCACTTTTAAGATAGGGACATATATGTCATATTTATGTCATAAGTCTCAGTATACTGAGGCATAAAAACTTCATTATATAATAAGGCATAAGAAAGTCAGAGTACAGTAAGGCATAGGAACGTTACAGTATAGTATGATTTTTTTTAAGCCTTACATTACCTTGACTTTTTGATGAGTTACTATAGAATACATTTTTTAAGCCTTACTATACTATCACGTTTTTTGACGTTTTTGTGCCTTGCTGTATTATGTCATTTTTTCACATTTTTATGCCTTACTATACTTTGAAGTTTTTATACGTTACTAGAGTATCACGTTTTTATGACTTTTTATGTCATTTTTTATTACTTTTTACGCCTTGCTATACTATGATGTTTTTGTGACTTTTTATGCCTATGTCATTTCTGTTGAATTTTTATTCCATACTGTACTATGTCGTTTTCATGAATTTTTATGCCTTACTATACTATGCTATTTTTATGCCTTACTGTACTATGACGTTTTTGTGACGTTTTATACCTTAGTAAACTATGTCGTTTTTTATGAATTTTTATACCTTACTATACTATGTCGTTTTTTATGAATTTTTATGCCTTACTGTACTATGACGTTGGTTTGACTTATTATACCTTATTAAACTATGTCGTTTTTATGCCTTACTATACTATGATGTTTTTGTGATGTTTTATGCCTTAGTAAACTATGCCGTTTATTATGAATTTTTATGCCTTACTATACTATGACGATTTTATTACTTTTTATGCCTTAACTATCCTATGACATTTTTTATGACCTTTTATGCCTGATTAGTCTGACGTTTTTTATGAATTTTTATGCCTTACTATACTATGTCATTTTTATGACATTTTATGCCTTACTATGATATTACGTTTTTTGATGTTTTTGTGCATTTTATGCCTTACTATAGTATGACGTTTTTATGACTTTTTATGCCTTACTGTACTATGTCGTTTTCTATACCTTAGGCCTTACTATAGCCTACTATGATGTTTTTGTGACCTTTATGCCTCACTATACTATGACGTTCTTATGAGTTTTTATGCCTTACTATACTGTGCCATTTTTATACCTTACTATACTGTGTCTTTTTTATGCCTTACTATACTATGACGTTCTTTCTGAGTTTTTATGCCTTACTATACTATGCCGTTTTTATGCCTTACTATACCGTGTAATTTTTATGACATTTTATGCCTTACTATACTATGACGTGTTTTGACATTTTTATGCTTTACTATACTATGACATTTTTTGACATTTTCATGCCTTACTATACTATGACGTTTTTGACGTTTTTTGTGCCTTGCTATACTATGAAGTTTTTATGCCTTTTAGGCCTTACTATACTATGTCGTTTTTATGTCTTATTACAGTATAACGTTTTTATGACCTTTTATGCTTACTATACTATTTTGTTTTTATGCCTTACGCCTTACTATAGCCTACTACAATGTTTTTGTGACCTTTATGCCTTACTGAACTAAGACCTTTTTGTGACCTTTTATGCTTCACTATACTATGACGTTCTTATGAGTTTTTATGCCTTGCTATGCTATGTAATTTTTATGCCTTACTATACTATGATATTTTTGTGACTCTTTATGCCTTAGTAAACTATGTTGTTTTTATCCCTTACTATACAGTGTAATTTTTATGACATTTTATGCCTTACTCTACTTTCTAATTTTTATGCCTTACTATGCTATGACGTTTTTTCACATTTCTATGCCTTACTATTCTGTCGTTTTTGTGCCTTTTATGCCTTAGTATACTATATCGTTTTTATGCCTTATTATACTATGACGTTTTTGTTACGTTTTATGCCTTAGTAAACTATGTCGTTTTTTGTGACTTTTTATGCCTAACTATACTATGATGTTTTTATACCTTGCTATACTATGATGTTTTTATGAATTTTTATGTCTTACTATACTATGTCATTTTTATGCCTTGCTATACTGTGATGTTTTTGTGACGTTTTATGCCTTAGTAAACTATGTCGTTTTTTATGAATTTTTATGCCTTACTATACTATGACGTTTTTATGACGTTTTTATACCTTACTATACCATGTCGTTTTTATGCCTTACTATACAATGATGTTGTTATGAGTTTTTATGCCTTACTATACTATGACGTTTTTGTGACTTTTGATGCTTACGTAATTTCTGTTGAATTTTTATGCCTTACTATACTATGATGTTTTCATGACTTTTCATGCGTTACTATACTATGATGTTTTTATGACTTTTTATGCCTTACTATACCATGTCGGTTTTATGCCTGACTATACTGTGACGTTTTTTATGACTTTTTATGCCTTACTATACTATGTCATTTTTATGCCTTACTATACTATGATTTTTTTGTGACGTTTTATGCCTTAGTAAACTATGAAGTTTTTTATGAATCTTTATTACTATACCACGACGCTGTTATGACTTTTTATGCCTTACTATGCTATGTCATTTTTATGCCTTATTATACTTTGACGTTTTTTGTGACTTTTTATGCCTTACTATACTATGACGTTTTTGTGATGTTTTATGCCTTAGTAAACTATGTCGTTTTTATGACTTTTTATGCCTTACTATACCATGTCGTTTTATGCCTGACTATACTGTGACGTTTTTTATTAATCTTTATGCCTTACTATACGATGTCATTTTTACGACGTTTTATGCCTTAGTAAATTATGATGGTTTTTAGGAATTTTTATGCCTTACTATACTATATCGTTTTTATGCCTTAAAATACTATGACGTTGTTATGAGTTTTTATACCTTACTATACCATGTCGTTTTTATGCCTTATTATGATATTTTTGTGACATTTTATGCATTAGTATACTATGTCGTTTTTTAATGAATTTTTATGCCTTAACTATCCTATGACATTTTTTTATGACTTTTTATGCCTTACTCTACTATGACGTTTTTGTGACGTTTTATGCCTTAGTAAACTATGTCGTTTTTTATGAATTTTTATGCCTTACTATACCATGACGTTGCTATGAATTTTCATGCCTTGCTATACTATGTCGTTTCGATGCCTTTTATGCCTTACTATACCATGTCGTTTTTATACCTTGCTATACTATGATGTTGGTTTGACTTTTTATACCTTAGTAAACTATGTCGTTTCTATGCCTTACTATACTGTCATTTTTATGCCTTAACTATCCTATGACTTTTTTGTGACGTTTTATGCCTTAGTAAACTATGAAGTTTTTTATGAATCTTTATTACTATACCACAACGCTGTTATGACTTTTTATGCCTAATTAAACTATGTCGTTTTTATGCCTTACTATACTATGACGTTGTTATGACTTTTTATGCCTTATTATACTATGATGTTTTTGTGACTTTTGATTCCTACGTCATTTCTGCTGAATTTTTATTCCATACTATACTATGATGTTTTTATGACTTTTTATGCCTTACTATACTATGATGTTTTTATGACTTTTTTATACCTTACTATACCATGTCGTTTTTATGCCTTACTATACTATGATGTTTTTAGTGACGTTTTATGCCTTAGTAAACTATGTCGTTTTTTTACGAATTTTTATGCCTGAATATACTCTGTCAATTTTATGAATTTTTATACCATACTATACTTTGTCGGTTTTATGCTTTACTATACTGTCGTTTTTTATGACTTTTTATTCCTTACTATATTATGATGTTTTTTGATGTTTTATGCCTAAGTAAACTATGTCGTTTTTTATGAATATTTATGCCTTACTATACTGTGACGTTTTTGTGACTTTTGATGCCTACTTCATTTCTGTTGAATTTTTATTCCATACTATACTATGATGTTTTTGTTACGTTTTATGCCTTAGTAAACTATGTAGTTTTTTATGATGTTTTATGCCTAAGTAAACTATGTCGTTTTTTATGAATATTTATGCCTTACTATACTGTGACGTTTTTGTGACTTTTGATGCCTACTTCATTTCTGTTGAATTTTTATTCCATACTATACTATGATGTTTTTGTTACGTTTTATGCCTTAGTAAACTATGTAGTTTTTTGTGACTTTTGATGCCTACTCATTTCTGCTGAATTTTTATTCCATAATATACTATGATGTTTTTATGACTTTTTATGCCTTACTATACTATGATGTTTTTATGACTTTTTATACCTTACTATACCATGTCGTTTTTATGCCTTACTATACTATGATGTTTTTGTGACGTTTTATGCCTTAGTAAATTATGTCGTTTTTTTATGAATATTTATGCCTTACTATACTATGACGTTGTTATGAGTTTTTATGCCTAACTAAACTATGTCGTTTTTATGCCTTACTATACTATGACGTTGATATGAGTTTTTATGCCTTACTATACTGTGACGTTTTTGTGACTTTTGATGCCTACGTCATTTCTGTTGAATTTTTATTCCATACTATACTATGATGTTTTTGTGATGTTTAATGCTTACGTATACTCTGTCGTTTTTTTGTGAATTTTTATGCCTTACTATACTATGACAATTTTCATGAATTTTTATATCTTACTATACTATGTCATTTTATGCCTTGCTATACTATGATGTTTTTGTGACGTTTTACGCATTAGTAAACTATGTCGTTTTTTATGAATTTTTATTCCTTACTATACCATGACTTTGTTATTACTTTTCATGCCTTACTATACCATGTCGTTTTTATACCTTACTATACTGTGAAGTTTCTTTATGAATTTTTATGCCTTACTATACTATGTCATTTTTATTACTTTTTATGCCTTACTATACTATGATGTTTCTGTGATGTTTTATGCCTTAGTAAACTATGGCGTTTTTTATAAATTTTTATGCCTTACTATACTATGACGTTGTTACGAATTTTTATCCCTTACTATACTATGACGATTTTATGACTTTTTATGCCTTACTATACTATGTCATTTTTACGCCTTGCTATACTATGATGTTTTTGTGACGTTTAATGCCTTAGTAAACTATGTTGTTTTTTATGACTTTTTACACTATGCTATGACGTTGTTATGAGTTTTCATGCCTTACTATACTAGGAAGTTTTTGTGACTTTTTATGCCTATGTCATTTCTGTTGAATTTTTATTCCATACTGTACTATGTCGTTTTCATG
>NW_019525112.1:785405-787388 GCF_002814215.2 Seriola lalandi dorsalis
ATGAAGTTTTTGTGACTTTTTGTGCCTATGTCATTTCTGTCATTTTCATTAAATTTTATACCTTACTATACTATGTCATTTTTTATACCCTACTATACTATGTGGCTTTCATGACGTTTTATGCCTGACTATACTGTGACGTTTTTTATGACTTTTTATGCCTTACTATACTATGTCATTTTTATGCCTTACTATACTATGACGTTTTTGTGACGTTTTATGCCTTATTATACTATGACATTTTTGTGACTTTTGATTCCTGCGTCATTTCTGCTGACTTTTTATTCCATACTATACTATGATGTTTTTATGACATTTTATGCCTTACTATACTATTTCGTTTTTTATGACTTTTTATTCCTTACGATACCATGTCGTTTTATGCCTTACTATACTATGGCGTTTTTGCGACTTTTGATGCCTGCGTCATTTCTGTTGAATTTTTATGCCATACCATACTAAGATGTTTTTGTGACGTTTTATGCCTTACTATACTATGACAATTTTCATGAATTTTTATACCTTACTATACTATGTCATTTTTATGACTTTTTCTGCCTTACTATACCATGTCGTTTTTATACCTTACTATACTGTGATGTTTTTTATGAATCTTTATGCCTTACTATACTATGTCATTTTTATGACTTTTTATGCCTTACTATACTATGTCATTTTTACGCCTTGCTATACTATGATGTTTTTGTGACGTTTAATGCCTTAGTAAACTATGTTGTTTTTTATGACTTTTTACACTATGCTATGACGTTGTTATGAGTTTTTATGCCTTACTATACTAGCAAGTTTTTGTGACTTTTCATGCCTATGTCATTTCTGTTGAATTTTTATTCCGTACTGTACTATGTTGTTTTCATGAATTTTTATGCCTTACTATACTATGCCATTGTTATGAATTTTTATCCCTTACTATACTATGACGATTTTATGACTTTTTATGCCTTACTATACTGTCATTTTTATGCCTTAACTATCCTATGACATTTTTTATGACCTTTTATGCCTGACTAGTCTGTGACGTTTTTTATGAATTTTTATGCCTAACTATACTATGACCTTTTTTTTTTACTTTTTATACCTTAGTCATTTCTGTAGAATTTTTATTCCATACTATACTAAGTCGTTTTTATGAATTTTTATGCCTTACTATACTATGCCATTGTTATGAATTTTTATCCCTTACTATACTATGACGATTTTATGACTTTTTATGCCTTACTATACTGTCATTTTTATGCCTTAACTATCCTATGACATTTTTTATGACCTTTTATGCCTGACTAGTCTGTGACGTTTTTTATGAATTTTTATGCCTTACTGTACTATGTCATTTTTATGCCTTACTGTACTATGTCGTTTTTATGCCTTACTGTACTATAACGTTGTTATGACTTTTTATGCCTAACTATACTATGACGTTTTTATGCCTTATTATACTATGACGTTGTTATGAGTTTTTATGCCTAACTATACTATGACCTTTTTTTTTTACTTTTTATACCTTAGTCATTTCTGTAGAATTTTTATTCCATACTATACTAAGTCGTTTTTATGAATTTTTATGCCTTACTGTACTATGTCATTTTCATGCCTTACTGTACTATGACGGTTTTGTGACGTTTTATGCCTTAGTAAACTATGTCGTTTTTTATGAATTTTTATGCCTTACTATACTATGTCATTTTTATGTTTTTTTATGCCTTACTATACTATGTCATTTTTATGACTTTTTATGCCTTACTATACTATGTCATTTTTATGAATTTTTATACCTTACTATACTATGTCGTTTTTATGACTTTTTCTGCCTTACTATACCATGTCGTTTTTATACCTTACTATACTGTGATGTTTTTTATGAATTTTTATGCCTTACTATACTATGTCATTTTTATGACTTTTTATGCCTTACTATACTATGTCATTTTTACGCCTTGCTATACTATGATGTTTTTGTGACGTTTA
>NW_019525112.1:790908-791511 GCF_002814215.2 Seriola lalandi dorsalis
TGTTTTTGTGACGTTTAATGCCTTAGTAAACTATGTTGTGTTTTATGACTTTTTACACTATGCTATGACGTTGTTATGAATTTTTATCCCTTACTATACTATGACGATTTTATGACTTTTTATGCCTTACTATACTGTCATCTTTATGCCTTAACTATCCTATGGCATTTTTTATGACCTTTTATGCCTGATTAGTCTGTGACGTTTTTTATGAATTTTTATGCCTTACTATACTATGTGGCTTTCATGACGTTTTATGCCTGACTATACTGTGACGTTTTTTATGACTTTTTATGCCTTACTATACTATGTCATTTTTATGCCTTACTATACTATGACGTTTTTGTGACGTTTTATGCCTTAGTAAACTATGCCGTTTTTTATAAATTTTTATGCCTTACTATACTATGACGTTGTTACGAATTTTTATCCCTTACTATACTATGACGATTTTATGACTTTTTATGCCTTACTATACTGTCATTTTTATGCCTTAACTATCCTATGACATTTTTTATGACCTTTTATGCCTGACTAGTCCGTGACGTTTTTTATGAATTTTTATGCCTTACTATACTATGTCATTTTTACGCCTTGCTATAC
>NW_019525112.1:791771-851922 GCF_002814215.2 Seriola lalandi dorsalis
TATACTATGCTATTTTTATGCCTTACTGTACTATGACGTTTTTGTGACGTTTTATACCTTAGTAAACTATGTCATTTTTTATGAATTTTTATGCCTTACTGTACTATGACGTTGGTTTGACTTATTATACCTTGTTAAACTATGTCGTTATTATGCCTTACTATACTATGATGTTTTTGTGATGTTTTATGCCTTACTATACCATGTCGTTTTATGCCTGACTATACTGTGACGTTTTTATGACTTTCTATGCCTTACTATACTTTGTCATTTTTACGCCTTGCTATATTATGATGTTTTTGTGACGTTTTATGCCTTAGTAAACTATGTTGTTTTTTATGAATTTTTATGTCTTACTATACTATGACGTTGTTATGACCTTTTATGCCTAACTATGCTACTACATTTTTATGCCTTACTATAAGGCCACTTAACTGATGAACACAAACATTTTACTTCTTCTAATCTCTGTGTCACCTCCATCTACATTTTTCTTTATCGTTCATAATGTTGTGAATTCTCAGGGCCCACCTCTTATCTAAGCCTCTCTCTGTGTGATGCACGGAGTTGAGCAAGGACATTCGTTTTCTACACTACACTCAGACAATGTCCTCGAACTGTCGGTCTTAGAACAAATCCATCCTATTTTTGTATGTTTCTATATTTGAGAGTGATGGATAGGAAGAGCGATAGAAAGTGAATGAGAGCTGAAGGACAATGGTGCCATTGTTTACATTTACAGTTACACTGCTTACATTTTTATAACATCTCTCGTCACGAAAGATGTATTCAGCCTGTGCACTGACCCCTAGACGAGGTCATCCGTTAGTGTGAGAAAGTCTCCTAGAAAAATACAGAAGCAGGTGATAAACATGAAAGGTGGATGGGGTGCAGAAAACATAGCTTGTAGAGAGTAGGTGGAAAAGTGATGGGGGATGGGGGTCTCATTTGGGAATTACCACATTATTACATGAATGATGGAGGTTGGTAGTGGTGAAGTGAAGATAAATAAATAATTTGTGAAACACCCAGTTGAACAACACAAGGTTTCTTTTCAAGGCAATGTAAGATAGATTGAGAATAAAAGAGTGAAAGCATTTATAAAACAGAGGCATGGCTGATTTCATCACTTGATTATTCTTTTCAGTGACAACAAAAACATAATGGGACTTGAGATACAAAAGATTTCCCTGTTTAGCTTCTCCTGTATCAGTGAGATCACACAGCAGGTTTACTGAGCGCTCCAGAGAGTCTGACACTGTCTGGAAGTGGGCCATCAGTTTCCTTCAATCACCCCAATGTGGAGGGCTGTGCGGCTGACAGCCATCTATAGCGAAGTGATACCCCTCCCCCCCGAGCGCTAATAAGCAAACACACAGCCTCCCTTGGAGTCCCCCAGGTGGTCTCAGTCAACACAGTGAATGGAGCATCACTCAGTGATGGATCAAAAGAAAGACCATCCACCCATCACTCATCTTCTCTTCCACCCTTGTCCTCCCAGCTACCCTCTCCTCCACTCCTCTTCTCTCCCACTCTTTGATCCACCTTTTCTCGTTTAGCCCCTCTCTCATCCATCTCGGATGTTCCTGCCCTGCTCTGAGCTCTAGACAGGCTGAGGGGCTCCAGACATCATCCTTCACCCGGCTCTCCCTGCTGGGACAAATAGGTCCCTGAGCGCCCCCGTTGAAGGATGAGCCTGTTACACTTACAACCATTTTCTTTCTTGTTTTTGTTTTTTTTATACTAATTCCTGTGTCTTGTGCTCTCATGCATGCACTCTCATGTCCAGATACATCAAACCCAGTTCCCATTTTCCATACAAATGCATGAATCAGCTTCATTACTAAGTGATTTGTCAGAGACACAGCGAGAGGCTCTCCAAACCGGTTACATTTCTGGTATCTACACATGGGACAAATTTGCCACACTGCCACTGTGCTCAAACTTCAAATTATTTCACCCATGACCCTATTGCTGTTTACAAAGCAAAATATGACACATGGATAACATGTTTGTTTCAAATGATATCACACCAGACTGAACCCATATCACAGTCTTAAAAGAGACGTGCTCCGTATGCATTGTTGAATATCATCACAACTATTCAGTTTGTCTTCACGGTATCTTCGTTGCAGTGTGAACTGGGCTGGATGCCAAGTCCTCCATAATTTCTTTGTGTCTTCAAAATTGTTTGAAATCACTGTTGAGAAATAATTACATGACAATACTCTGGTTAATGTTTGGTTAGGTTTAGGAACAAAAACAACTTAGTTAGGTATAGGGAAAGATCATGGTTTGGTTAAGACGACTAGCTAGTATAGTGGACCTTCATTGTCATGACTACAATAATAAAGCAGCTAAGGCAACAATCACAGTCTTGCGTTAGAAAACGGCAACACTAACTGTTGATTGTGAAAGGGAAATGAACAGCTGTCTCATGCATTTCTGGATCTTTGATGGGTGAATAGCTAGCTACAGTGTGCTTGTCAATCTACCCTTGACTCAGCTTCACTATTCTGAGATCATATGTGATTTTGCCTGTGTTGTTATACACTTGTGCAGTTGTGTGTGGAAACTGTACTTGCAAATTTACTCAAACATTATTTTCTTCCAAAGCGTTAAGAGGCAGGAATAGCAAGTAAATGAGTAAATGACACTGTGACTGATGCTGGCCTAGAGGGAAGAGAAATCATGTTAGTGACAGCATAAATGTGGAATTTACTGGTGCCTATACTACAACAAGAGAAGATGCTGAAGCAATATCCTAAAACACACTTGTCCACAGTCAAACTGAAAGTGTGACATAATGGAACACCAATTCGACAATTTCACAGTTAATGGCGATATCCAGATACATGTTAATAATCACCCCATTCTTTAAGCATGCTTTTCACTACGTCTGTGTGCTGTTGTATCTGTGTGTTGCTTGGCAACTATTCTGCTAAATGTCACTGAAGAACTACATTGCTTGGCGGTAGAATGATTATTTGTTCTCAATAAATTATTGCATTTTTTGTTGCAGTGTGTTTATATTATGAAACCTTGGTGTATGTGGTAACCGTTATAAAAACAATAAGCCACACGAGATCGTGGTTTAAAGTGATTTTAGAACAAGCTAAGGGGGTGGTACCTTCATGTCTTCTATATTTCCAGCACATATTATTTTCTAGCGAAGCCATTTTATGAAAATGGACTAGCTTCTTTTTTAAACCAGCCTGCATTAGATATTATCTTTACCCAAGACTAGCTATCAGTGTTCAGAATCAAACCCTTCTGGCAGATAAGTGTTGTTCTCACAGTGACTATATATTGCATTAGCTGTTATCTTATAGAAGGTGGAAGTTGAATGATTGTTTTTTTGGTCATTTAAAAGAGAGCTGCACCGTGTTATCCTCCCCTAGTAATTGCCCAACTACATTCCCCAAACTATTTCTCATTTGCAGATATCTCAAAAAGTCTGCTTTATCTTTTAGGTCAAACTAGAAAGCCAGAATGCCAAAAGGTTACTTTTACCCTACTTTTATAGGTGGTTATTCCCAGGCTCTCTTTTTAAATTCCTTACACAACTCCTTTGTGTGCACCACTATGAATGCCTTCGAGGAAATACTGTCTCAAGGAAGATTAACGCATCTCTCCCCTCTCTCTGTGACAGCGGGCCTGTTGCCTTGTGTGTGAGTGTGGCTGACGTCCACACAGGCCTGATGAGGCACAGATACATTAGAACTCTACATTAAAAAAAGAAAGAGACTGGTAGGAGCAGGGTTTAGACTAGCAGCCCAATAACAGGCAGGCAGTTATGCAAGAGTTGGCCCGGCCTGAGCACAGAGCATCATAACAGCTGTAATGAAAACCAGAGACAGAAAGACAGAGAGAGAATAGGCCAATGAAAAGCAGCAAACCTCCCCAACAACACTGAAGAGATTTCACTACTCCCCAGTGTACTCTTAATAGTAATGGGCTGTTTTTCTGCAAGTTATTTTGGCCAGAGCCCCTTTCCTCTCTTTTTTCCCCGTGCTTCTCTGCGTCACTCTGTTTCTCTCTCCTTTCTTTCTGTGCGTCCCATTTGCTCTCCTCTTTTTGCTGGAGCATGATAGCATGATAGGTTTTTCTCCCTTTGAGCGCAAGCAGAGCAACAACACATTCCTGTCCGCATTCCAGCCTCAGGAAAAACAGTGTCCGGAACATAATAAAAAGCCAAGCACGTCATTTGTTTTTAAACCCACTTGCTCACTGGAACAAAGCTGCGCTGAGGGCAGGATTGGGCAAATGTGTTTGTGCGTAAGAGAAAGAGACAGTGAGAGGGATGTGTTTGTGTTTACAAGAATCTGTGTGCAAGTGTGTTTTCTATTTGTCTCTGTGGTAATGAGAGTGTGATGAGCTTACCCCTCCACCACCAACAATATACCACACGTCCTCCACCCCAGCTACACCACCTGAAATACAAATGTGTGGAGTAGAAACAAAAAAAACAAAAAAGGAATTGCAGACTCCCTCCAGTTGTACTGCCTGTCAGCACATTATATGCTTTCATTTGAACTATTCCTTTCCTCTGCATGTTGTTTAGGCCATTTTGTCCAACTTCTCTCATTCCTCTTCTGCACTCCAGGTCACATAGAAATTCCAAGGTACACTGTGACCTTGTTTGGACTACCTGCACTCTACAGGTATCTGCTGTACAAACATACGCACTGGACAATGGCACACAAAGACGGATAGACACACGCACATGGCTGCACACACAATAATTATCATTGAACAGCTGATAAGTGGAGTGCTGGACATTTTGGCGCTGTCCAAGTCGGCACTTTGTTGTGTTTGTTGTGGAGACGGCCTTTCATGTGTGTGTGCGCACACACTAAAACCTTGATAATTATCCATGCAAACAACGGTCTCCCTGACAGTGGTGGCAGGTTGAAGGTCAGGCCAGTTTTAATGGAGTGTTTTGGCCGTGGTGTATCCTTAGTCAGAGAGTCTCTTGACCGCTACATCCTGCCTGAAACAATATCACTTTCGTTCCCTATCTGCTAAGCTAGCCATCTCTACTCTCTACACCAGCACGGCTGTGACGGATTTTGGTACAAAAGCTTCTGTTTTGACATTTCCCATCATTCATCCCTATTTTTATATTTTAATCCATCCAGTCCACTACATTTGCCACAACCCCCTGAACTCTCAATTTCTAAATGTCTCACGGTCGCAGGAGTAACCGATACTAAGAGCTTGCGACTGGCCAACCCATAGGATTGCTGACCTCATCCTGTCCTCCTCTATGTCTGCTGTCCCCCCCCTCTCCCTCTGCGGGTCCCATCAGTTACTCAGGAAGCTAATAATCTCCTTCCTGTATTGGACACAGGACGTGGTGGCCAGCGGAGCCCAGGTTTGAAGGGTGCATGAGTGTGTATGCGCGAGACCAAGCACAATGATTATTCAGCCATAACGGAAGTCATAAAGACTTCCGCTGATCGCTATCACTGTGGACAGAGGGAGTGGAGAGATAATACAGCCACAGGATATACGCGAAACACTAGACCAGAGCTGCACTGACACCCAAACAAAGCTGCTGCCTGACAGACTGGGAGATTTCCACATACCACTCACATTATTTCTAAATGTCACTAAATGCCAGTCAGTGTGGGTTAAAAACTGTGGTTATAACCACACTAATATAAAAATGTGCTTCACAGTCACTGGGTGGCTGCATGACACCATCACCCTGACATGTGCTTTTAGTTTATTTGCTGAAACTTATCCCAGGGTGCATTGGTGCAGTTAAGTTCACATCTCTTCGATAGATAGAGAACTTAATACATTATGCAGTGTCAGAATTTGACACACTCCCTGTGCTCGGCTGCTTTGCTCTAATTTCTAGTCTGCACAAGCTATCATAGTAAAGCGACCAAATTATCCAGTGTTATGCCATGCTGTCTGGAAAAAATGTACTATGCATGGATTCTGAGCCACAGTGTGTACAGCATGGTACATGACACACAACAGACTGAAACTCCCTTATGAGGCACTGGCTGAAGGTCATCAGTAATATGTAAGTGGGAGAGGACCAGAGAGATGAGGCGAGTACAGCAATAAATCTTCTGAAAGTTCCAAAAGCAACAATGAATTAATCCTACTCCAAGCATTGCCTGTGTACCCAAAGCCCGATTCCTCTGTGACGCAGACCTCCACTGTTGTTCAAAAACTATCAGTGACCCCACTGGGTTAAATGTTCTTGAGTTGATGCCATATACACTAAACCTGCCAGTGCACCAAAACTTTATCAATCTTTGCAAGAAAAACACGATTTACTCTTGGTTCGGTAGTGTTTGCTTAAAAACTACAAAGCCCAGGGCACCTGCATGAAAGTACATCACTGTAACCATATGCTGCACCAACAAAGTTTTATTACTCAAATCTATCTATCAACTAAGTTTTCCATCTCCACTTTATTATATTAGCCTTTGCTGGCTTAAGAAAACTGTGTGTACGCCTCGTCTGAAGCATGCATTATATGAGGAGTTACATTCTCACTGAGCATTCTGTTGTTAGGAATTCCAGTTTATGAATTTGTATGGTTTTATACAACTTGCATTGTTGCTGCACAATGAAAAAAAAAAATAGAATAATGGCAGCAGTATCCTTTATCTTCCTTAAATCGGTTCTGATACACAATCAGTGGTAACAGCAAGGCCACTGTCCTTGCCCAGTCGTAAGTGATCACACAGAGACGCCCCACACAGGAATCACCAAAAGGCCAAGGTTTAACAACCCACCAATAAACCAGCAGTTCTTACAACCTGCTTTTATATGACCCAATATCACACTACCACTCTATTAGGACATGAGGGACCAATAACTTGTGACTGCTGCTTATCCTGCCTCTTGCCCTGGACATCTCGTTTTAAAAGAGGAGGAACAATGTCAGCCCCCCCCCCCCCACTGTTCAACGCAATTCTTCTTCAAATATTCAACTTTCATCTTCTTTTTGGTGCTTTACCACACACACACACACACACACACACACACACTTACAGCACATTTGGTTACAATAAGCTAAATCTCTTAATGGTGACAACAAGAGAGTATGAAGTGTAGATTAAAAACGTGAAGGCAAATAAATGCTCTGTCTGTCTGTCTTTCTCTGAGTCTGTCGTGTTCACTTGCTCCTCGTCTGTCTCACTCTGCTTCTTGTCTTCCCTGTAGTGGTCTTGATGTTGAAATCCACACCTGGACAGGCACCAGGCATGTCTGCAGACACCTGCGTCAGACCGGCTGAGAAAAACAAGACTGAACAGCAAAGAACAAATCCCACCCCTTCATCCCTTGACTCCCACTCCGTGCCTCCCTCACTGTTTTCCTGTGTTTCTCTACCCCCCACCCTTTTACTCTCTGTGGGTCTGAATGGGTCATGTGACTTCCTTCCTGTTGTTTTGACCCTGGGGTCACTCTGCCTCAGGGTCAGCTTATTAAACACAATCTGAAAATCTCAGTCTCTTTTGCCCTCTTGCTCTCTCTTAACCACACACACACACACACGCACGCACGCACACACACATACACACACACACACTGGTGGGCCCCTGTTGAATCTGATTGAACTTTAGAGGAACTCAGTGACCAAGTTCTCCTCCTCTTTATGGTGCTCTGCGGCTGACCTTGCTGTCTGTGGAGGACGGCAGACGGGGGGGTGGGGTGGGTGCTTGCCTCTTGTTGTGGCTAACTCAAAAATATACACACCCTGTTTTGGGTCCAAACACCCACTGTTGTGTAAAGACTACTATTAACATCAATCAGCCACACTACATATGTCACATTATCACAGACAGCATCATGAATGTCCTGCATGTTACTCTGAATTCCACATAGCTCTTTGTCACATTAGTTGGCAAACATTATTTATAGCTTCAAATGAATAAAAGGTTTTGAGGTTGGTATGATCAATACAATCCAAGGTCATCAGAATGGAAAGTGCCCCCCCTCACCCCCCAAAAGAATCCCACTGGATTTTAACATGAGATCCCCTGAATTATCAGAGGTCCTGCTATCTTACATTTTCCCACAGCAGCAGGCTTCGGTTCCTATCTAAACACCATTCATACACTTTGCCAATTCAGAACGAGCGTCAGAGGGCCCACAGTGGATCCAGTGTGTTGTCATGGTTACAGATAAGACTGTGTGTTATCACGCTCTTCAGCTATGGAAAGCACATGACCATGAACTGTAGTACAATTGGTTCATACGTGTATTTGCGCGTGTGTTTGAGTACAGGGATTCGTCTGTGTGTGTATGTGAATACGCATAGATGAGAAACGTCACTGGCTGTATGAGCAGAATCCTTGAAGAGGGAAAAAAAATCATTCAATGAGAATTACACTTCCTGAACTTCATCACTAGCTCATCTCCACCTCTGTAAAGTAATCTGTCAGTCTGTATGAAAAACATCTCTTCACTTATCAAAAATGTTCCTGTCAGGAAAGGTCTGGTATTTGCTCAGAGGGAGGAACACTCTGTCTTGCTCCATGTTTAATCTTTCTGCGTATGTGTGTGTGTGCACGGCAAATGCCTCACTCCATGTACCTCAGCTGACTGAGAGGAAGGGCTGCTCTCCACGCTGCTTTGACAGCTCTGGAGAACGCAGGGTGCTAAGCAGTCCAAATTAAACCCACTTTGGCTGCATAACGTTCTGTTCCCGACCTGGGTACGATGAGCCCCCCTGGCACAGTGTCAAACATAAGTTTGAGAGCTTCTCAGCACCTTATCCAAGTAGAGCAAGGTGACCTACTAGTGTCATGTCAGCCATTTCTGCAACAAGACGAGTTGAGAGTACTACTTTCTCTCTATGAATGGTAAGGGTGTGTGTTACCACTCATGTGGATGATCAAGATGCAGATGATAAAGAAACAAACAGTAGATAAGGTCTTTTCAGAAGTGAATATCCCTGGTGACTTCATAAATCATAAAGGCAATAATAACAGCTTTATGCACACATGACAGGACATTGATGGTTAAGCCAAGAGACAGCTGACTTAAGTTACAGTCCACTGCAACATGACAACGACAGACCTAATAATAAAATATGTCTTTATATGTTCTCTTTCACCATAGACAACAACCTGTCTCTAACCATGGCAAGGCAATGGAAAACAACACAATGCACTGTTTATTTTAGAGGACATGTTGGGCTTCTCAAAAACAGGAACAGCATAAAAAGTTAAAATGTGACCGTGCCTGTTCCACAGTTTAGTTTCTGTAACTGCCATGATCTCTACACTTCTCTTTTGTGGTCCTTGTAAACATTAACCAATAACATGACGGTACCGTCCTTACTGCTCGACCTCGTTCTTGTCCTCACCTCCATGGCAAAACACAGAAACAGGTTAGTCATAATAGGCCATGATTGAGCCCTTGTACACCTTAAGTTTGATTCACAGAGATCCTCTTTGATAAGCTGTTTTGTCAGTGTCTGGCTTGCGACATATAGAAATAAAGATACACTTGTGCTTATTGGCAATGCAAGTGAGCATGCACACAACTGCCAACTGTGGTGTTTAAGAATGAGTTTACTGTTTCTTTCTGAGGTTTTTCACACATAAGTGGGAGTCTCAGGGCTGCAAATACTGAATATTTCAAATAAACAGGAGGCAAACATCTCAAAGGTTATAAAATCATTGCACATTCACTGTAGATCTGAAATGTGTTTTCACATTTTCATTCCACTCCCAACCCCCCATCTCCTGTCCCAATACCAGATGGGTTGCAATCTCCATGTGGAGAGCCAGTGCTGAAAAGTGCAACAGTTAAAACTCAAGCACATTCGCATGAATGCTCAGCACCACTTGATCTCTCCATCTTTGTGTTGGATTTTATTATAATTGTTATATGCAGATAATACAGCAAATCCAACACAAAGTATTTAATCCTGAGGCTTTTTTCTCCATACCAATACACTAAAGAGCAGGCATCTCAGTGTGATAGAAATCAGATGAGGCTTGCGCACAGCTTGTGTGTATGTATGAGTGTGTCTCTGCATGTGTGTTAAGCAAAGACACATTATACATGCACACACCAAAAAGTTGTGCTACACCCGCTGTATACTAATACACAGATCTAGTAGGGATGTGCTGATTAGGATTACACCACTCTGATAGGATGAGGAGATGAAAGCCATCAACTTGAAGTGGAATGGTGCCAGTGCACAAATACGCCTCACGTGCAAAGAGAGCGAATGGATGGAGGATGACTAAATCGAAAAAACCCCAAACAAAACAGGACATTTAATTGCACGCCTGCCATTCTGTATTGTATGCAAATATTGTACCAATACTGCCAGTGTGTTGAGGGGAGTCATGGACTGCAATGTGTAAATGTGGATGTGCATATTTGCCAGTGTTAGCATGTTTAAGGGAAAGGGTTTAGTTTTTTCTCTTTTCTGCACTTTGTATGAAGTTGACTGAGAAACTATTAATGTTATTGTTTTTGAAAGCATCCTCACTTTAAGTACCTAAAACCTCTGCACAGTACTGTACATACATATTCAAGCAGTATATATATATATATATATATATATATATATATATATATATATATATATATCCATGCACACATACACACATAAACGTATCTCCCACTTTCACACACAACCAGAATACTGATTTGTGTGATATGTGGGTGTGTGCATGTGTCTTTGTGTGCATGTCAGGCCTTAATCCTTAATTTTCTTGACAAACAATAAATGCAGATGGCCTATAGATGATTCAAAGGTAAATTAGAATAAAAAAAAAGCCATAAAGAGGAGCCAACCATGCTAATTAAATTAGTTATACCTCTTTAAGTAGGGCAATTATAAGATTTAATTAGCTGGTGAATGGTTGATTGGATAGTTAACTAACACTTGATTAAAAAGTGCTACAGTACTATCTGGTGCTGATTGTCATTTTCAATTGGGAGAGGGTAGGCGTGAGGGGAGCTCAGATCATTTAAAATAAAACATATATCTATAAATGTGGGATAAAAAGATGGTAGGGTGTTTTCTTTACATTTCTCATTGTGTCTCCCCCCAGATGTTAAGTGTATAAATGGTCTGGGGTTTTCTCTAATCTTTCATTTTACTGCTGACAGCAGAGACAAATGAAGGAAGAAGGGTTGGCCACCGCACAAAGGCGGGGCTCGCAGGACAAAGCAGAGAAACATCTGACATTTTCCCTCTTGATCAGGCTGCATTGCTTCGTGAGCATTTTGCATGAACCTGAGATTTTACCGCAGAAAAAGCTCAGTTCTGAATTCACGAGATGCATGATTAATCTCACCTTCAAAAGGTGCATACCCAAGGAATGGATGGGTATTTTCATGAGCCCCTACTGAGTGCAAGTGCAAAGCGGAAAGGCGTGAGGAATTTCCTTCTGTAACGCTCAGAGTGCCATATGTTTGCTTGTGGGTTGTTAATGTAAATATGACATACAGCAAAGACAAGTCCTTGGAGAGAAAACCCAGGGGGAGAAAAGCAGCATTGCAGCACAGTGGTTACGCTGCACTGACAGGGCCTCCGGTTGCCATGGAAACGATACAGAGGTTATTGACATAATTTCAGAGAGTTCCCAGGAATCCTATCTTTGTATTATTTTGTCAATTTCCTTGCCTCAGTGGTAGAGAAACTGGCACCCTTTTAATACTACACATATAACATAACATGGGAGCAGATATTTGTTTGAGAGCAGGTCTATTTTATCCTTTTTCATTTTTTCCTAATATATTTGAGACATCTGCACTACACAAGTCAGTGTCTGTTGCCACATTACAGACACAATTACATCTAATTGTTCCCCCATGAGCCCCTCTGGTGACCTCACCTGACAGACTTGTTTGTATGTGTACGTACCTGAATCTCTATAAACGAAAATGTGTGTCTCTATCCATCTTACCTCGTCAGCAGCATAGAGCTTTGTTAATTGCCATGTTAATTAGCTCTATCATCAAAGACAGCATCAGTGTCTGCTGATCTGCTATGTAAAAGGGGAATGGAAACAGTAATTTTAGTGGCTGCCATCTCGATTCAGGGAGGGAGGAGCAGACAGGATTCATCTTCTGTTACTGATCTGCCATTGATTTATCACTTTGTTTTGCTTTTCTAAAAGCATGTGGGCATGGGATGATTGGGATTTTGCATCAAGACACAGATAGCAGGAAAGTTTACTGGATACTAATGTAGTTTAGACTGGGGAAAGAAATTAGATGGCAGGTATGTTGGGAGTGTGTGTTTGTGTTGAACTATTGACACAATATTTACCTCACCATGGGGGCTAATGAGAAGTGTTTGTGGATCGTTTTGACCTTAGTCAGAGTAGAAAGTAAAAAAAAATGTTTTTATTACCTTTGGCTATCATGAAGCTTAAAATACCCAACAGTATTTCAAATATTTATACTTGAAACACCTAAAAAATTAGTTATTCCATTTTGAAAAGGGATCATTCCTCAGAGCACTTTATCTTCTGAGACTTAGTGAAAAGGCTTTTCCCTTTAATGCAAGACTTTGGATTGAGCAATCGCTACTTTTTACTTAAAGCTGCATTAATTGATTTTTTTGTTGGTTTTGGGTCTTAAAACCTCAAGTTTTGTGAAAAAAAGGTACATGTTGTCAAGGTTGCTAGGAAACAGGAGCCACGCTTTGCGATGCAACAGTAAGGGCAGGCCCGGATGGTGACGTAAAGTGAAAGTCCTCCGTAGACCACACCATCTCATTCTGGTTCGGCCTTCGCGGTCTACGACAGCAACGAAGGACCACACCTCCGTGGGCCGCGTCCTCCAAACGATGTGGCCCCTGAATTGGGACACAGGTATAGTCTTGATCCACTGAGGATGTACTGTTTTTATATTAATAAGTGCAGCTTTAAAAACTTTTGCTTTTTTTTTGCTGCGAGTAGTGTTGCATTGTGTTTGTGTCTTATCTAATGTTTCAAAGGCTGATCTGGTGTGATGGATGTGTCTGGAAGGATAGACCTCAAACTCGTTAATTGAAAATTGAGACAGTGTTGAGATGATGTTATTGATTTTCACACTCAGAGAGCAGTACTCGGAAGCCTGTGCCATTGTGAGAGATGGGTGAAGAGGTGAAAAGGAAACAACAGCGGGGGTCAAAGCAGGACAGTGAAAACCGAATGGTGGAGGAGGAGGAGCAGAGAGGGCAATTGGAGGAGTAAAAGGGATCACGAGGTTAGAGTAGGTAGTAAAGTAGGGTTGAAAGATGGACATTATGGGCCTTTAAATGCTCGGAAAAGAACTGCCATCCTTCATGCATGTTACAAGTATAAGCTTAAACCTATGGCTAACATAAAGCTGGTGAGGGCTCATAGCTCAGGGAACAACCTTTCTAACCTATGCCTTTTCCTCACAACATCGATCAGGCTGGTGCATGTCAGTCCCCAGGCTGTTTATAAGTCAACATAAACCTACAAACCCTCAACCAGTGCTCAAGTAATCAATAGAGGTGGGAATCGTGTTTACTCCCGTGTTTCATGGCCTTTGAAATGTCTCAGATAGAGGAGCTCTTGCAGCTTTCATCTGCTTCCTCTCTCTGGCTTCTCTCTCAAACATATAGACACAAAGACAAACAGTACTGTATGTCAGTATGTCTCTGGTGAATGCGTAAAGGTGGTTTGTAAACCAGAACAAGGACATATGATCAATACCTTGCCTCATCCTTATCATTGTCCAAACCACATGCAGTAGTTCCTTCTTTCCAAACACCCATACACTCCCACCCTGTTGAGCAAGCATTCAGTGCTTCCTAGGAACAATAACAATCTGCTCTGCTCCAGCAAGCGATGATGCAAACATGTTATGCAAATAATGATTGGAAACATCAGTTTCTTTGTTTGTCAGAATGGCAGGGGTCCAGAGTACTGTAAATGGGACAACCAAAAAAAAAAAATCACTTGTTAAGACAGTGTTGCTTCTCATGAGCAAAAACAACCCATTAAAGTGACAAGTTTCAGCTTTGACTTGAGTACGTTCACATCAATATACAAAGAACTGTGTGGGGGATAAAACGCATGGGGGCCCAAATTGCAGGGGTTCAAAAGTTATTGGACACTTGCCTACAAAATGTTTCTTGGGCAGCTGTGCGTCGTTTCAATGCACAAAAGAGCTGACATGTTTCTATGTAGACTGAGGTGTAGATGTAGACCCAGCATGCACAATGAAACCAAAGCATCAATATGGAATCCAGTTGTCGTTAACTGTATTATTTACACCTGTGTTCTTCCATGACAATATGTATGTACATTGCAGCATAGTTGGTTAGCTTTAGTATTATCGTACAGTATTATGAGACTGTTATTTCCTAAAATATTCCTGTTTGGAAGCATCCATGTACAACCAAGATGCTTTATTGTTACATAGTACCTGTTATATATGACTTTAGCAAGTGTTGCTGCCACTGTGAGCCCCCCCAGAACAAACACTGACAAAACAATCCACTCACAGACAATGTCCTTTAATGTGTCAACTGCTCATACACATTTTCAACATACATGTACAACTCTCTATTGTGTGACCAGACATTCTTAAGTCCAACAACAATGTTCAACAAACAACACCCAATGGGCTGGCGTGGATTTTTTTTTGTGTGTGTGTGTGTGTGTGTGTGTGTGTGTGTGTGTGTGTGTATGCGTGTGTGGCGGTTATCTGAGGCTCAGCATGCTATTGCATTTAAAGGGAGAGTGTGATTAGTCAACAAGCATCACCTATGCTAATCAACACACCTGGCACTTAGAAGCCACCTCCATACCGCTCTCTCCTGCAAATGAATGGCAACCACACCCAACCACACAATTATGTTTAATATAAAAATATTTTAAAACTGTATGTTTCATTCTGATGGGGAGCTTTACTAAAATGCATATTGCTGTCCTCTTTGCTAAAACAAGCATGAAGAAAACTACCATGCTGTGCTGAAGAGATCATCTTTACAAGCTATCCGAGTAGTAACGCATAAGTCCTTTGTGTAACATAAGCTATAAGCTCACAAAATGTTATGCTGACTCTTGGCCTCAATACTTAGCTGGGCACGCTAACATTTACAGGTTACGTTAGCAGAAATAAATGCACTTTTTCATCCATTCCTTACAAATTCGCTTATGTGTTTTGGGTTTTTACAATAGCTGTTCTTCGCTGCTGTTATACTGAAAGATATAACATCTCTATCATTTTCTTCAGCTTCTTTTATAGCTATCTTCTCGACCCTTAAAACACATCCTACTATTTATAGACACAGTCACACCTGGGTACAAACGGCTCCCTAAAGTAGCCCTGAGGGAGTGATGGAGACCAAAGAGAATCAGGAGAAACAGAGGTTATATGGCAAAGGTTACCACATTTAGTGCCCTAAATGGAAGACTGAGAGAAAGGGGCTGTGTGTTTGATTAAGGGCTTATTGGTGTAGCATCAGCGGGCAGTTTGGTCAAAATTACCTCTTGGCTATTTACCCCCTCTTGCTGTGTAATGGTGGACCTTTCAACCTGGAATAAATGACAAAGTGGCCCCTGTGCCACTTCTAGTGGTGGGGATAAATGAAAAAACAGCCCTCCTGTGGGTGGGTGGGGTCATTTCTGTAGAGATGTCTATGTTCATAGTGAAATACCTGAGCAACAAAAATGGCTAAACATCTTCTTCTTCACCCTTTATTCAGTTAGCAAACCACAAAACTCTCCGTTCAGCTGACTAAACCATTATTTTATGATGGCAATGTCTGACAAAATCAACATAAATACAAGTTAATGACAACAGTTGTGCTGTATGACTGGCTGCATTGACTGTGATCACCTTTTCTGTCTTTTAACGCAGTTGAGTTCACTGTTTTAGTTTACATATTTTGCCCTTTCTGTTGTCAGACAACTGAACAAATATGAAATAGTTATTTAATCATGGCCTACATGCTGCGCTGCAATGATACAATCATTATGTACGTCATCTGACAAAGTAAACATGCATCCAGGTCAATGACAACAGCTCAGCTGTGTATTCAGCTGTATTGGCTTTTAAAATGAACAATCACAGAGAAGGTTAAAGTCAACTAAAGGTTGTCTCCTTAACTTTTCTGGCACACAGCCCTGACCCTCACTGGGCTGATTTATGTCATCATTTTTGAGAAGTTCTATTTACCTTGTACACACTGAGGCGTAGTGCACACGTACACGGATATTTATTAAGAATAGGGTTTGCCTCCTCCATTCTTAAAAAAAAAATCTCTGTCGACATTAAAACACAAAACACACTGTCAAGCGCAATATAACTATAAAGCCATGTTGGCCAATCAGATGCCTGAAAAAAGGTACCACTAGTTCTAGTAGGCGAACAATGACGTTACAAGCCAAAAAATCCCTATCTACACAACAACACTGAAAACTGAGTTTCTGACAGTCTTCACCCTTACTAGAGTTTTGCAAAATGTCCATTGTTAGTGACCCAAAGCAGAGTTTACAGTGAACAAAAGGTTGAAACGCATAGAAGAAGAAGCTATGTTTCAAAAAAATACCTGTGTATGTGGGGACAGTGCCTGAGATGGCAAGTTCTGACTGCAGACTTCTAAAACAGCAAGAACATGCAAATAGAGAGGGAGAATGGTGGTCATTTAAATTCAGCTTCAACACCAAATACAGGTAAAATATCAAATTTTGTGAGATGTCTCAGAGTTAATGTGTGCAATGTTCTGACATTGTTACATGAGATTAACATAGGAAGTAGTTTGATGGGAAAGCGACTGAGAACCCCAAAGTAGTACAGTTAGCAGCCAATGTGCACAGCTTCCATGCCAAAATGATACATTTCATTCAGTCCTGTTACAGTAACCTGAAGACTTACTGTAACTAGTTTTCTTTACAGATGTGTATCTCTTTCTCTCTGTTTTTGATCTTGGAGCACTTACTATGCACACCTGGCAGTACATGAGTCAGCACCCTCTGGTAGAAACCATTTACTGTGACACACACTGACGCATAAACTTCAGTTGCAGACTCCCACACTGAGGTGAGGCCTTTCAGTAACGATTACTTTGGGAAAACATTCTTCGAAGTTACTACAGTGGATTATTTATGTGGAAAGGCGAGGTTAATTTGTTCCAGCTGACATACAGTGCTTGACAACAACTTGTACTTGTCTTGACCTGACTCTGAACAGAAACTACTGCAGGTAAGTAAATACCTGAAAGGGCAGCCTCTCACCCTGGGAAATGTCACTGCTCAGGCATTATATGGGGTTTTACAAAGATGTTTAACCTTTAAAAGGGTTGGCTCACCTAAAATACATCAAACCAAATTTTTCTCACCCACCCATGGCATCTACACGGATATTTTTGAGTTGTGTTTCCACCGAATTACATTGGGGGTAAATGCAATTTTGTGCTGACATTTAAAAATGAACAGGGACATCTCTTTCAGGAATACTGTTTGATCCAAAGACCTCACTATCAGTGGTTTTCAGTGGAACTACTTTCCATTAAACAAATAGTCCTCATAAAAACTTTAAGTACAATGAAGTATGTGCATCAACCAAAGTAACAGGGACGTCGTTTGAGTAAAGAGACATGGTGGTTGAGTTCTCTAAAGGTTCTTTTTCCTATTCTGTGAGAACTACTGTGTCCACTTCATGTTCATCAGCCTCTCACCTTCCTGCTGTTACACATTAAAGTCTATGACCAACTGTTGCTCATTTTGCTCTCTCGTTGGAAACTCACAAACACACCAAGTCTGTGGTGGAATGTAGTCTAGTACATCACTGTACATGTACTGTACTTACATTTTGAAGCATGTCTACTTTAGTTGTGTTTCCATTTTATACTACTTCATAAATCTGCGTGATTTACATAACTACTTTTTATTTACACTCACACAGAAAGACTGGCATTGACACAATTGTGCTTTATTGCTGTACAGGTACAGTACTTATAAAACATTGGGAACATAATAATTATGAAATATCACATACAATCTTTTTCTTTCCACAAACACATATGTATGCAGGTTAAAACATACTGTATGTCATGTACAAAAGAAAGATTACAATAAAAAAACAACACTATGAAAGGCAGTGAGATACCTCTGTTTAGGTGCTAAAATATTGTGTCTCTCTGGACAACTATACATGGACTGGGGACCATAGAATGGCCATTCTGCACTGGCTGTAGCACCAGAGAGCTGATCTCAGAGCAGAGGATTCCTGACTAACAAAGATGACTGGCAGTAATCTGGCTGCCAGAGTTTGGTATGCTCATGACAGAGGGAGCTAGGTCATAAGGGATTGCATACTATGGAGCTGATATGTGAAGGTGGATGTGGATAGATGACGAGTGTCTAGATGAGACGCAGGGGACAGTGCAATGATTCACAGTGCAGTGGGAAGCAGTTCTTCACATTAAAAAATCTTTTCAGCATGAGCACGTTATAGGGGGCCAGGTCCAACACGTGGTCATGCGACGTAAAAAGCAATGATACCAAACATATCATCTCATTTCGTGATGTCAGTAAACATGTTTATACACAAACCCATAATGCACATGACTAACCAGAACCCTGATCATAATGAAGGACAACACAGAGGCTATGAATTCTCTTTCTCTGTCATTGGCAAAGTTGACTAACTTGATCTTGGTTCATGTCTGTTTTGTTTGACCACAGGTGGAGTTAAATCCTTGGGTGGATCGCACCATGATGAAAATATCTGACGTACAGTAGTTCTGCAATGCACTACTACTCATGCAACCCCAATCACAGCAAACAAGGTGTGAATTATGTAGCAAATCAATACCTTATTGTCATTAACTTGCTTTAAAAAATGAAAAAAATGAACTGCATACATAACTTTTGAAGACAATAATTACATTAAGCAGTCAGGTACACTCTTTAGATACAGGCGCATGTTCCAGTAATAAGATACACAGGTTTATTGATGTGCACAGGCAGTGAAATAAAAATTTGCATTTATACATTCAGCCAGTCAGTCGAAAATGCAGGTCAGCTGATTTGCCATCTCTGTTGTGAATATCAGTGGTCTCCTCTTAATTCCTCTTGAATATTTGTGCACCTTCACGCATCGACAGCAGCTGAGATCGATCCTGTGATGGTGCTGCTAATTCGTAAGACTGAATCAATCAGACACATTGTGGGTGATCAGTGGGAATGAGAAATCAATTACAGCTATTGATACTTTGTGGCTCTAACAATTCAGACCGATCTTCAAAGATCAAACACCTTGTCGAGACACACCCAGCCCATTACAGAAGTCAACACGACACCACATAAACACTGTGCAATAAAACATCCATATACAATGAAGACATCTGCCTTGCATTAAAAGGAATATAACAATAGGATCAAGAGGGGGAAAACAAATAATATTAAATAGAGTATAAAGAATTTCATAGCCATAGACAATCATTCTGAAAAAAAGATATTCACATTTTAAAATAAACCTCTTCTCTTTACCTTAGTCATTGCATCTAACCCAAGACATTCTTAAATCTCAGTTTAACCATCACAGACAGTATTATCTCATCTTTCCTTGTCTTTCAGTTCAATCTCTGCTTTTCTGCCATAGTAAAAGCTACAACATACGCCACTTGTCACAATTTACATAGCGGTTACCATGGAAACACCCGTAGAGCCGGTTTGATCCATTAGGAAGTTGGCGGTGGGGGGACAGTTTGTGGGGGGTCAAATGAGGAAAGGAGATGAAGACGGGATACGGCAGGTAGTGGGCGTCTGTGAGGACTCGCCCTCAATGGAGGAATCTGTACAATAATCGAGTTCATCTGTGCGCGAGTTCCTGAGCTCTGCACAGTCTCCTGAACAACACCGAACACATAAAACTGTTCAGATGTTGATGAGACACAATGAGAGTTAAGTTGCTACTTTTTCAAGTGTAGACTGTTGTTTTTTATTTGTCCCCTCTTTTCAACATGTTCTGTTCATCTATTTAGAGACGGTCATCACTGAACCACAGTAACAGCTTTGATTTGGTCATTTATGTCAGTCTGTACATATTGGAGTATATGGGGATGACAGTATACATCAGTTTTTATTACTATACTTGTTAGTTTAGACATATATTTCACAAGTTGTGTCACTTTGGCACAGAGTTTCATGTTCACAACATGAACTATATACCTCACGGCTAAAGCTTTGTTATTTTAGCTTTACCTTTATGCCTTTAACCAAAGCAGGTTTTTTTTTGTTGGATCCCCTTCATATAGTAAAGGTGAGTACAGTAGTTTGCATTTTGGCCAGAGGGTTTTGTTCCTCAAAGGCTGGTGGTAACAATGGAGAAGAGAGAAGTGCACCTTGGGATATTACTGAGGTTACCCTGAACCCTGGTTGCACATGTTGCCAGGGCTGCAGTTGCACTTACAGCCCAAATGTGAGAGGCTAAGTGACAGCTGTGTACCTGAAAAAGGTCCCATGTCTAAGCCAGTACTCTGATGCTAAAAACTGGAGGTGTCCGAAGGCGTCGCTTGACTTGTAAACTTTAGAGAGGTCTGTGACTCAGGGGCTGCACACACCAGTGCTCACAGGAATACCACAGGACAGCATGTCAAGTATAATCAGCACCATGTTTTGGGGTGGAGCTCCTTTGTGTGCAGCAGTGCATCATGATAGGCTAGGATACAGACAAACTAAGAGGGCCATTTAATATCCAACTACCACGATAACACTGGTTCTTTGCTTTTTAATCCATCGATGGACATCATAAATTTTATCTCAGAAGACCTGAGGTGAATAATATTGCCATCTGCATTATTTTTCTGGCTGTTTGTTAGTAAAATATTTGATCATATCCCCCAGCTTCCCACGAACCTCTACTGTTTCTGTTTTCCATTAATTTTTCATGGATAACACTCGTCAACGTCACATAGTGATGCGGTTCTATCATATAGGTTGGGGCATCATCCTCCACAGTCAAGGTCAAAGGTGGAGGAGCAGGACCATCGGCCCAGGGACTCGGCTCATGCTTTGGGGCTTGGAGCTTCAGCCTAGTCCCTGGGTGTTGAGGTTACTTGGTCCACAAAAAAAGAAACAAAAAAAAAAAAACGTAAAGAGCATGTGCCAGTGTGGTTGAAGAGAAAGAGAGAGAGGAACTTCATAGCCAATACATGTGACTGCATCACACAGCCTCTGTCACGGAGAGGCCTTCCTGTTGGTCCAGAGCAGCGTGGGGGGCAGGGGTGGGGACTGAGATGGACGGTGCTTCCAGTCCCCCCGCCCCTCACACTGCACTCGCCGCCACCGCAGAAGCTCCCCCAGGGCGGTGCTCTCATCCCCGGTGGACAGACGTAACCGCTGGAACACCTGGAGGAGAGATGGAGAAAGAGAGGACAGGAAAGAGCATGAGCATGTTTACACCTGAACCATGCACTGAATAATGACCCCTCCCCCCCTGCGGCGGACAGACAAATAGATGACAGAAAGCAGAAATGACCAAGCTGTGATCGGAGATAGCAGCGAGAGAAGATGAGTGACAAGCAAAAAAAAAAAAAATTCTTATCTCCTTGTCACTGCAAAATCACCCTAAAAACAGATGAAAGACATTTAAAATATCGTCTTCTAATCTTGTCTCCATTAGAGAGTACCACCTACAGAGCACGATGTCTGATCCATCATCTTGAAGGAGTCAGTGTGATCAGTGGGCTGATTTTCTCCTCTTAAAGTGGGACAGTTTTTCTCATGAATCATTCTAATGAACAACACAGAGATGAATCCGGGGCGGCCGCAGAGCCATTTCATGAGACCGTTGATACAGCAGGAAGCAGTGGGGGGAATCCCTCCTTTGACTGACAGCTTTAACAGCAACTCATTTCCATATTCTGTCTCTGGAGCCCACATGCTGTACATCACCTCCAAGAAGATCTTTTGAATTACAGTGGGGAGGACCTCAAAGTAGCTCTTCTACTTTCTCACAGACACTCAGAGCTAAACACAAAAGTGAACACTCACACACACACACACACACACACACACACACACACACACACACACACACACACACACACACACACGCACAACAGTCTCTTTTGAGCAAATCATCAATCATCTGCCAGTCAATATCCAGGTAAATCAATCAGAAAGAAATTCCAATCTCCCTCAGTCAGTAACACCAGCAGCAGGATCGAGCCCTGATGATCCAGATCGGATTAGCAACTGGAGGTTATAATGGTGGCAGTTGATGGCCTGTTAAAGGGCAAAAAAAACTGCTCCTTCATGCTCAGAGATGAGATTTAAAGGATAAGTGCATTTTTCCCGCTGTCAAGAAAACACCAAAAGGAAAAATTTGTTACTCTGTCTCTCAGTGCCTTCTGACTTTCCTACCCCGTCCACAGACCTAATGAGCCCACTGGTTCCTACTGAAGATGTAAAGCTTGACAGGAAGAAAAATACAGAAAATATAATGCCAGCCTTATCCTGTAAAATTTACATACACACTGATTAAACTTTACTTTTATTCTATTATTCAATGTTTACATAATTTGTTTCCTGTAACAGTTGCTCCCCTAACCCCTGCTCTGTTTTTTGACTGCTGGACTTACAGCAGTGAGCTAAATCAAGTCAGCAGTATATATAATGCAACAGGCATACAGTACATTTAGTGATGCATTCCATACACACATTGCAATATAGCGCACGCGCACTCACACACACCAATAAATGCATAATCCAGCCATTCTAAACTTTGACACACATGCACACAGCTCTGCATATGTACACACTCTCACACACACACACTCATATTGACTGCCTGCACAAGCACAATACTCAACGACCTAATCCATAATTTACACCTCCCTGCCAGGCTATTCTCTGCACTGGCGCCAGCCAGGAACACCAGCTACTGGAACAGTAGACAAGTAGGAACACTGCGTCCTTCTGCGATGTGTGACTTTACATGGACACATCAAAAGACACACACACACACACACACACACACACACACACACACACACACACACACACACACACACACTGAGCGAGGATGTCCCTATACTTTTGATCATTAAGAAAACTTCATAATTGTATTATATTTTTCAAACAGTTTGGGCTGCGTTGATAGACAGCCAAGAGCTTTGTCATTCATTTGAATGGGACCACTCAGTTGACAGTGCGGGAGTGCCAAAGCAGAGGAGTCTGGTAAAAAAGCTGAACCTGGCTCAACTTTTGATTCAATGCAATGCAATGTCATTCAGCAAGGTATCGTGTTGTCCACTTACATATGTGCAAGTGCACTTTCCTGGCAGGTTATCTACATTGTCCGACTAACTCAAACTAGACTGGATTTCATTTTTGTCTCACTGGTATATCAAACAACACTCTCTCACCAATGTAGCCTCTGCATGTTATTAACGTATAGGGCTGTTATACCTGTTCCATTACTTTTTTTAATCAGCTAAAAAAATCAGTCACTAAATAGCTTGTATTTCTAAAACCGATTTGCCAATGTTGTTGAATTGGAGGAGAGAGTGCAATGGCCAGAAAAGGAGGAACTGCACAGAGGGAGAGCTGTAGGAGGTCACTGATGAACTATTTGTCAGCTCTTTCCTGGAAACTTGACTGGATAGGTTGGTGACACAGGGACTTCAGAGAAACTGGCGTGGTACCTTCATTCACACGTATGCTTTAACCCTGGCAAACACAAGGGATTCATGCAGAGAAACTAAGGCTCTCAGTCGGTCCTCCTCATCCTTTAAGTGTTGTTATTCTGAGTAGCAAACAAAACAGTCTACACTGCTGTTGACTACTGACTACAGAAACCAAAACAAGTCAGTCCATTCATTCCTAACTGAGTTATCCACCCCCTTCTGCTTCCTTCATCCTTTCCTTTTTATTTATCCCATTAGATCTGCTAATCCTGCATAAACACAGCCTGGAATGCAGCTAATTGAAAGGTATTCTGGGTCATAGAGTTGTTCCCATCTCTTGAATGAATTTAGGATAATGAACCTGCTCCAGAAAACACACCAAATTAATGAAGAAAGGAGCAAAGATAAAAGTCTGTCTTTACATGGTCAGTTGTAACAGTGAACATACATAGACACATCAGGATGAAGATCTGGAGTGACTACTAAGGCTGCACAACCCTCGGTTAGGACCAGTGACAACAGTGATGCTAAATAAAAGGGAGAAAGGTTTACAAAGGGGTTCATGGGATGGATTCAGCAACATAAAATCCAAGCAGATGAATAAGCAACAATAAAAACTGCAGCTGTCTTTAGCTGAACAGACTTAATCCAAGTGTTTGTATGCATGCTCCCTTGCGTGTGCATTAGCATATGCTAATCCAAAAAGGAATATCTATTGTCCATCACAATATGCACTTACTTAATAATCATCAACACCAATCACTTCTCTTTGATTTCGTGTATTAAGTTCTACAACATGTGCAGCCTTGAAAACTTCCATGTAAGATGCTCAGTCACACTGTCGCTTGAAATGGAAAAAAAAAAAAACACTTTATGAAAGAACTCCCTCTAATCCTCTCAAATTATTATTAAATAATTTCAAACTTTATGGAACTTAAAGTGCCATAAAAGCTTTCAATTCTGAAATGAACCATCCACACATGATATATACCTGTTGGTCTGGTATTCTTTTCTCAAAGAACCTACAGCACTACAAAAAGCTCAACTGACTCCATAGATTTTCTGAATTGAGCGTCTCATAAAGCATCTTACTGAAGAAACAAACTATTCTAATGGCCTCAAATGAGACAGCAAGACTACAATGTCTTCAGTTCTGACAGTGATTGTGTGCAGATACGCTGATGCAGAAAGTCATGCTGAACCCAAGAGCTGCAGTTTCCCTCCAGAAATAATGGATAAAAAAAACGGGGGTGGGCAGTAGTGCCACTGATTCTAGGATCAGACTTTTTGCCCCTGACTCTGACATAACAGGAGACAGGGCAGATTGCTCATCTGATTCCAGACCAGTGACTAAAGGATGAGCACAGTAAACAAGGGGAGCAGGTGAAGCTGAGATGATGCCCTGCAGAAGCAGTGGTTTTCAAGGTTTTTTTCCCAAGGACCAATTTCTTTATTTGAATCTTCGCATATAAATGACTGTAAATTTGATCAGAATATTTCTATATTTTTTTTCTGTCATGAATACACAAACACTTACTACTAGAGAAATCTATTGTCCACTGCCATGAATTCTTTAAAGCCACCTTTCAAGTCTACAGGAGCTTTCTTTCACACTCCAAAAACAGACTTTAGGTGGAATATTACTTTGAACTTAGACAAAACTGAAATGATGAATGAAGGTCATTAGGTCACTACTGTCATGATCTCACACTGGGTCTATGAAAAACACTGCCATTAGGGTGGAGAGTCACGAGGCATGACATACACTCACCACATCCCTACATGTGAACAGGGCCTCCAGTGAGCCCCCCTGCCCCACCCCCTCGCTGTTTTAGAGGGCAGCCCCCGCACCAAATGGAGAAAAGTTGAGATGTCCCCTCTGGAAGATAAAGAGTAACAGCCGAGCTCATCAGAATCAAGGGGCGGGAGAGAAAGAGAGAGTCATTTGGGTACAAGAGAACAGCCCAGTAGTTCACATAATTTGAGAAAAACCTTCACCTTTAAATTAAATTGACTATTAAATTAGCAACTGGAATGTGCGTCATTCTTTTTTAAATGTTGTAAGAACATGTGCTGGCACGTCACTATTATATCTCACACACATAGACAAGCTGCAAAAAGATGAATTCGGTGAGCTCGCCCGAGCTGTGGAAGCAGGGGCACAACATTTAGTCAACCGGAGGATTGTGAAGCGGGTACACCGTGTGCCTTCACATCTTTAGTGGCGGTGCCTTATGATTCATCTGTTCTGAGCTGCTCCCAAAGTGGGACACTACGTACCATGCTCCTTTTTGTGCTTCGTGCACTACTGACTGTGACACTCAATCACTGACTGCTGCAGTCTGTGATGAATCCAAAATCAAGTTTGGTGTGGTGAAACTTTCTTTTGCACGTTAGGATGAAACAGCTGCATCCTGGGATAAACATGCAGATGCAGTTACACATCAACTATTGAGGATAGCATTTACAGAGTGAATGAATAGAGCCAAAAGAGAGTGTTCTCAGATTGTTCTGGCTCTTTAGTTATAATATGTAGTTAGATCTTTCTATTAATCAGAGAATCTGACTTTGGTTTTTGTGGATAAAACACAAATTCTACTCAGTCTCTGTTTTTGCCTGAGGTGAAGGTACAGCACATAATAACTGTCATAAGAGCTTTCTCCCCGTTGCGACTGCCTCTCCCTGTGGATATCTTGTATGCTGCATCGACCATGTGAGTGTGATCAAGCTAATGAAGCCCTATATCTTTATACCTTTAAATGATTAAGGCTTTCTGACATACATGTTTGTGGTATGTCTCATTTTGTTCTTCTGGCTCTCCTGTTCAAGATGCTTTCCACTTTTATCAATCCCATTTAATGAGGCTGTTTATGTCTACGTGTGTGCATGTATGCATTCCTGTATGAGAGTGTGTGTGTAAGCTTGTGTGCATGCATGCAAGACATTAAATTCAATCCTGTAACCGTATACCTGTCTACAGAGCCAGAGAAAGCTTGCATGTCATGAGTGATATGTGTTTTTCAAAGGGGGCCACTTCCCGGTCCACTCAAAATGTCAACAAAACCAAAACAAAATACAGGCCTGCTATGATTGTGCTGTAATCGTGTGTTTGTGTGTTAGTGTGGGTGTATGTGTGCAAGCGTGTGTATGTACATGCCACTTCCATTTTAAATAATAAAGAGAAGCTCATGTGTGTTACACAAGGTGTTAGAAAGTGAGGTCACAACAAAAGGAAATGGTGCCTGTTGCCATTAATTTAACGCATCGGACACTTATTCTGCATATTCAATTGAAATGATAAGTGTGATAAAATAACACACACATAATGTCACTGTGTTCTTGAGTGTCTGTTTGCGCTCTTAAGTGACTGTCTTTGTCTTTACCTGAGTATGATGGCTGTCCATGTGTCTGTGTAGAGAGGTGGAACTGGAGGAGTTTGACTTGCTGTGACTGTCTTCTTCCATCGACCCTGAACACACAATATCGAAAGCACGTTATGAAACACAGACATCTGACTGGAGTTCCTCCCACACACAGACAGGTAGAGACTGAAGGACACCTCACTTTTCAAGCACTGGCACATGGCAGGAAACAACCTTCTCTCTCATGAAGATGGAAATGCACAGGAAAGACACTAGTCGACGGTCCCCGAGTGTTTAACCTCCTAAGACCCGAGCTCTATTCTTTGCTATATAGGCTGATTGGGACCTGAGAAAAATGATGTCCACATATGAGGACATTAGTTTTAAATTTCGATTACTGAGTGGCAGTATAATATCCTCATATGTGGTTACCAGGCCCTTGTTGAGAAAAAGTTAGTATTGTGGTCTAGACTCTAGAGAACCCAAAATGTGAGGTCCACATATGTGGACGCCAGGTCCTAGGAGGTTAAGGAATATTGTAATCACTCTTTGGCTGCAGCTGATTTATCAACTTTGTTTATTGTGGCATTTCCCATTTTGTCAAAAACAAGGTTGCTTCTTCACACTTTTTATTACAGACTGTGGCAAACTTTATATGAGCTGGGTGTTACACCTTTAATTTAAAATGTATTCAACCTGGACATGATATTCTCTGTGTAACTGTATATGCGTGCATTCTTGTAATGTTTTTTCTCTGCTTTAATATTGAACAGATGTTTTTTTACCTGTATTATCTTCTTCACCCTCATCTCCACCTTGACAACATAGCAAGTCATCACTATAAAAAAACGTAAATTTTAAATCTGAATGCAAATGTACAAAAAAATGGGCTGTTACCGTTGGAGATCTGGTTGCCGTTCTCTACAGGGCCGGGGCTTGGGGAGTGGGGAGAGTGGTTGTTGGCGTTTTTGTCCTGTAGCTGCAGAGATGGTGAGGTGGGAGCAGAGCCACATTCTTCCCTCCCTGGCAGATTGATATTAGAATTGAATCCTGTGAGGAATATAGCCAGAGGAAAACACTCTACATGTCAGTACGTCATATGCAGTAGACACCCGACATTAGATTCCATCATGCATAGTATCAGCAGAGGGCTTGTGGGGCACAGCGAACTCCTGATCGGCTTTAAATGATAATTTTGCAAAAAATTTGGTGCGAACAAGCAGTGTTGCTATCCTTTGCTATCGTTGCACCTTTTTAGACCCCGTTAGCTAGTTTTTTCCCACCAAAAAAACACCTAGTGAGAAATCTAGCGACTTTTTGGACAAACCAGCATTTCCCCATGAGTGCGAGGTCGGGCCTTCCCCCCCCGCAGATACACCTCTCTATACTGACCACATGCTAGCTGACGTGAATGAGATTCAAAGTTTATCTCTGAGCAATCATTTTACAAGTAAATACAGCCATCGTCTTTACTTATGTTTATAGTGATTTTGTCAGAAGAGGTTGTTGTTGTAAAATCAGGATTTTAGCGGTGCATTTCGGAAATGGCTTTGAAGTGACTGCTGGTTACCATGTAGACTTAATGGACTGTGTTTCAGTCACTATTTCATACTAGTTCCATTGTGTGACAACAGAAAAACATGTAAATGAGAATTTATATGGAATTGGGCTGTGTTTAACTACTGTATATGTGAGGACAGAGAGTGGGAGAGAAGCAAACACATAAAGGGCTGAAACCGGCTGACCCCAGGCAGAATGCAAATAGCCTACGATGCAGTCCAGCCATATACTAGATTTTGACTTGTTCCACTTAGTGTCACCCCAGCTTGTCCATCTATCCCAGCCTTTTAAAAAGTATTCATTCAGCTCCGTCTGGTGGGAAGGTGACTCCACATGACCTGCCTCTGCCCCTGTCGCTGCTCCCCAGGCCTCACACACTGAATGAGTAAGAGACTGTGGGTACATATGCATGTGGGAGTGTGAATGGGAATTCGTCAGCTGCTGTCCCACACTGAGAATGCGTGCCTTCTGGTCCACCCATGGTCACAAGATGCCTAAATATAAACCTAGCAAACTCTACTATAGGTCCAGGGGGGTAGGTGTGTGTTTGTGCGGGACAAAAGGCCAGGTAGGGAGAGAGACACAGGGAGAGTCCATGTGAGGGTTGCATGCTTGTGAAAGAATGAGTCACAGTGAGTATTCAGGTTTGTACAATGAAGACCATAATGAGAGAGAATTGGACCTTTATCCAATTTTTTAAATTTTGTGTGTTGCTGCTGAGGCATGAGATGTCTCATGACAGTGATTTCCTGAAGCCTGCCAAGACCACCTGCCCTCTTCCCCTGGCATTCCTGTGGTTTTCTCATTCCCTGTGGATGAGAAAGGGGAGGAGGAGGAGGGAGAGACAGCTGCTCTTCACAGAGATGTCTGGGATAGCAACTGTAACCCCTGGCCACTCCCACAGCGTCAGGTATCACACTCAGTCATTTAACAGCCGAGGGGGAACGGAAGTAGGCCATCCTGTTAAGCCCATCGGCATCCCTCTGCACTCTGATCTAAGCGAACCGCCTCGCTTTGACCACTCAAAATACCCCAGTGCCAGGTTCCCCTGTCACATACACAGTTTCCATGACGCCAGCGCTTTCCCATGTGCAGTTCCAGGTGCCGACGAGGAGTCGAGTGCAAGATGTCATGTGAGGCATATGTGTCAGCAAGTGCACTTGCTCTCATACCATCTCTTATAAGGAGTTCAGCTACCTGCCCCCTCTTGGTGCAATTATAGAAGTATGACACAATTCTGTCTTACACAAATCACACAACTCCACAACAACAACAACCCTCTGGAAAGACGACTGATTATCGACAACAGCAGCTTGTACTTTCACTTGTTTTTCTAACTAGTCTCCTGGATAATTGTCCAGGATGGCCTGTTTGTGCTGCTGGTCAGTCACACTCCCTTCAGCAGAACATGAGTGAGCTGTTGAATATTTAATGCACACCCTCATCATGCTACTGCTCATGTATTATTAACCAAACCACAACTAATACACTTCGAGGAAACAGAGGCTCAGTCAAAAGCACAGTGGGACAACAAAGTCATGCCTTCTCTGATGAGCATATGCTTTCTCAGTATGTGGTATCAATGGGAAATTTACTTTCATAAAAACAATGCAAAGTAATCCCTTGTGGGTTCAAAACCTCTGATTTGAGGACCCGCCCATTTCATTCACTAGGTGAGACAAATATGTTTGTCCTCCTTTTGCAAAGGTCAACCTTTGCATCAGTGTCAGAGACTGTGTGTGCTCTGCATGTAGTGCACTGAGCTGAAACACAGCTAGATCATACTTAAAGTGCAGTGAAATGCTAAGTGTACTACCCCAGCTAGCTCATTAGCTAACATGTTACAGGGCAGCTGCAACAGCCAAAGGGCACTGCACTGGAGACTTTAACAAATGGGCTGCCTCAAGTGGGCCAAAGAGTGTGGCTGAATTAATGTAAGATGTTTCCAGTGTAGAGAGGGGGGATTTAAGAGGAAGGCTTTTAGTTGTTGGTGCATCTCACTTCCCTACCACTCAAACACAGGGCATGTTTGTCACAGATCCACACACAAAAACAAGAGGTTATTACTTACAGACAGTACAGCCCTACACTACTCTTGTTGTACAGAAGGTAATCACCCAGTACCCAATACATCATCTGGCACAGACCAGGCTCAGACTTTGATCATGAAGTCATCACAGTAGATAGAACACATAATGGACACATGGACTCCTGCACAAATATGAAAATGCACGCACGCCTGCACGCACGAATGCGCGCGCGCGCACACACACACACACACACACACACAAATACCCAAACATTCCCCTGAGTTGAATGGGACATCGTTTACAAAATGAAAAAAATAGCTTGGTCTCCACCCCTTCTGAACATACCAACCCACCAACAGGTTAACCTATTGGTGACTTGTCTTGGTCTCACTCAGGTTACAGCAACTGTAAGTGGATTAACCCATGACTGCAAATGCAATTGGAAACAATGAATGGAGGAAAAGGGAAGGAGAAACAGTTACTTTAGACTCTTGAAGTGTTCAACACTGTTTATGTGCTGTAATCTTTTCTCCGTTAGTGTTTTAGATGCATGTAACTGCGGGTGAGTGTGTGTGTGTGTGTGTATGTGCATTAGTGACAGACCTCCATCTCTCGTCTTCCGGCCAGACGTGGACTTCCTCAGCAGGCTGCGTCCAGAGCTGAACAGAGTGTTGAGTTCATCCAAGGGGCTGGTCAGTGGTCTCCCATTGGCTGGGTTGAATAGCAGGGGAGAGGAGGAGCATGAGTGCGCTCTGCGAGGCTCAGGACGAGACATCTTCACTGGGGAGTAGGGAGGTGGCTTCCCCAGTGGTTCCCCACCTCCCCTTTGTGAGGATGTTTTGGGGGAGTCCGAGCTGCCGGTGACAGATGCTGCTCGTGTCAGAGCCAGGAAGCTGGCCTCGGGCGGGAAGGGGAAGTGTGAAGGAGGTCTGTAGGGAGGAGGGGGGGCACTGGGGGGAGGAGGTGGCGGTGGAGGGGTGAGTGGAGGTGTAGACTTCTTCTCTGGCATGAGGACAGTGAGGCTAGGGGAGGAGTCAGCCCTCTGGCGGGCATACTGTGGAGACAAGGGGCTGTCGGGGCCAGTAGCATAGTTCAGGTTTGTCTCAAACACTGGCAGCTTCTTTACCTCTAGAGGAGTGAGGGGTGACTCATCTGAGGCAGGAGAGCAGGTGACAGGTGAAGGGGGAAACACCAGGAGAGGTGGACGGTGGGGGAGCAAGTTGGGGAAGGGAGCAGGGATGTCACAGCTGCCATCTTTGCCATGCTGAGCCTTGGGAACTCCGCTGCTGGACAAGCTCTGCGAGTGCGCGATGTCTAAGCCAGCTGCCACCCCTGCCGCCGTTCGTTTGGTCTCCCCACTCTGAGGAGGAGATGTCCCTAATCCTACCAAGCCCAAGCCTAAAGCTTCTAGTTTTGCTGCCTTGGTAACTACAGTAGGAGGAGGTCCACCATCATCATGAGGGAAATACTTCATCTCCTCATAGACGGCTTCTGAGTCAGCCTGTTCTGGGCTGTCAGGGGGCTCCTGGAGGCTCCGAGTCCGCGGCTGAGAGCCCAACATCTCTATGTACACATCCTCTTCATCATGACCCTGGTACAGACTCAGTGCTACCCCTTGTGGGGCATCAATGGATGCTGCCCTCTGCATTAAACCACCAAAACCTCCAAATCCCCCAGCACGGGACAGCAAGGCCAGCTTTACATCAGCGGGGCGCAGCTGGTGGAGGTGGGGTGCTACAGCATTGATCTCCTCATACGAGCCCGTCAGTTTAGTGTTGGGACTGCGCTTAGGTTTGGGGGGTGGCACCTTCCTCATGGTTGTGTAGTCATCACTGTGGGGGCGGGGCTTTGACAAGGCTGAGGAAATTACAAATAAAGCAATTAAATACAGAGAGAAAGCATTAGGCAACAACGCTGAAGCATAACAAACCACCATCTGTTATGTGTTCTTAAGACCAGTGGAGGTGATATACCTGCAGGGTCTGTGGGGGACAGCTGGGATTTAGGGGGGCTTCCAGCTGGCGAACCATAGCCCTCTGGAGTGGGGCTTTCTTTGGCTGCCATCGTCAACCCGGCACTAACTGCTTCATAAGATGCACTCAGACGGGTGTTGGGGTCCCTCTTTGGTTTTGGAGGAGGTTGCTTCCGAGGTGATGAAAGACCTCCCCCGCCTGCCCCGTCCTCACTGGTGTGAGCTACCTGCGGCAGGGCTGGCTTGATGGGTGGACTGGCGGAGGAATGGACCATACTCTCCATGGCGAGGGGGATGGGTACTGAGCTGGACCGAAAGTGGCGAAAAACTCGACTTCCCCCATTGACAGGGCCCTCGTGGACTTTCCCACTTTTCTCCACACCCCTACAAATGGGTATGAAGAATAAAAGAATTCATCTTTAAATCAAACATCTTGATTTTGTTGTGTTTGATGATTTGTATTATCTCCATCTACATCGCTTGATTCATGGTTTCCACAAAAGAAGCACAGAAGCTTTAGCCACAGACACAACATCTTCCCATACAATTAGTTTTTCTGATTAAGTCAACTATATCATTTACATCTTCAAACTTAATACATCCCTGCTTTAAGTGTCATTCCACAAACATGAGCTAAGGAGGCCAATTAAAGGATAAAGACCAAATACATTATGCTTTAAATTTAATCTCTTTGCAGTAATTTGATCCCATCCAGTTTGATATTTCCTTCACTAATCTGGGTGTGCCATCTGTTGGTTCAGTGATTGAAAGGGGAGGGTGGGGGGGTTGGGAGAGAGGGCGGGGCGAGCATGTGTGCAAGCAATGGGGGAAGGCACTTTAAAAACCTGCTGAGAAATTAGGTGAGTTTGGATGAATGTGTGCATGTGAGTGCATTTGTATGTAAGTGTGCAGAAGTGTGTATGTGTCAATTAATCCCCTCTACAATACAGCAACTCTGACTCCTCTCCCAGTCTGCCTATTGACACCCCTCCTCCTGTTAGAAGCCTCCCTGCACTCCTGTCTCCTGTCCCAGCAGCAGATGTTACATGTACAAGGACACATAGAGGATACAGAAATCATGTGTGTATGCTTCTTTTCATATTTAAAGTTGTATATCGCTTTATCCTAATGTTAACAGTCAATCTAATTATCAAAATATATTTAAAAAAATATTAAAAAATTTCTGTTGCAGGTATTGCAATGTGGTGACTTCAGTTGTTGACATTTCTCATTAAAATGAATTAGTAATATGCAAATGACCCCTTTTCCACTGTACTGAGTTACATTTAACTTTATTTCAGGCCATTTGAAGCTTTAATTTGTTTTAACATGATGCTTTCAAGCAAAAAGATTATTCTTTCAAATGAAACGCCTGCATGTCTTTTTGAAAACAAATATTCCAAAATCGAACTGAATGCATATTTATTTTTTCATTTAGTCACAAAGCCTTGAAGCGTTGGCATACTAGTCACCACTCATTGTCAACCTGGAATGAAAGTCAGTATTATGAAACCGTGGCAATGAGCAACACAAATGATTTTGCCTCTGCAGAGATGGAATTGAAATAATAATTTCAGTTATTATGCAGCATACCATATAAAGCCTAAACATATATCATATGTACACATTTACAGGTTTATGAGAGCTGAAATGCAAAGTCACAATTCAGGTATTACCATAAATAATGTCATCATTTTTCAAAAAGTAGGAAAGTGACTTTTCAAAATGAAGGTCGTTGATTTAGGACCGCCTCTAAAGAGCTTCTTATTAGCTTTTTTGTGCCCCCTCTAATTCAGCCCTGCAGGGTTATTCCATTTTCTCCAGGCTTGATACGTTACATTAGAAAGAAGTGAGGTGGAGATAAGGAGATAACATTCCAAAGGTGCAACACAATACTAATACAATCTGATTATACAGCTCATTATCTGACTATCCATCATGAAGCTTACAATTAAAAGCCTACAGTGCATGGAGATACAATGACATCATTAATCACCAAACACATGCCATGCAGTCATAGGCACACACATGCAAAAACACTTGAATAAAGACACACGCGCACATTTATAAAGGCAAATGATTCTTTCCCAGTCATAAATCCTGTGAATGACAGTGAATGCAGATTGTTTGTTATTTTGCAGGCTAAATAATTCCACAGTAAACTATGAGGCCGTCACATTTAGTGTTATGAATTATATTGTAGTGAGTGATAAAAGCCCTGTTTTAGAGAGATTACAGTCTTGAGTGGCTGCATTAGTTTGAAGTAATCAGTAGCATGGTGGATGTTTATCATCCAAACAACTCTTAAACTTTTTGATCAAATAAATATTTGGCAAGAATGTAGATAAAATAACATGATGAATACAAAAGACAAATGGTGACAAAAATGAATAACTGCTCATCCCCATGTCTTGAATATTAATTAATCAATTCTGATCATGCGTCTTTGCCTTCACATCTGATGTATGAGTTGGGACGGTGTTTTGTTAATTTACCTCCTGACAGGCTGATCCTCCTCCTTACCCACCGGCTCAGGCCTCTCACCAAGCGGTGGGCTGTTGCCAAGGGTGTTGAGAAGGCTGTTGCCATGGCAGCGCTGGCGGTCGCTCTCTCGTGCGATGTCAGATGCATTTTGGATGACCAACTGGTCATAGGTTCGTAGCCCCATGTCCTCTGCCCCCTGCAGGAAACGCTGAACACTGCACTCCTCTTTCTGCTGTAGCGACAGCCTGCGATGAACCCACTGTCTGGCCAGCCAGCCACGCACCACTGAGACATGAGGAGGACATGAAGATAAACATCAGATGTATCAGAGAGAGAGAGGAACATCTGAAAGAACATCTCGGTTGTTGGTTTGTTATTTGGGATAATTACCTCTCTGGCAGGTGATGATCTTCTTATGAAGCTGGTAGCAGCGGTCGTTGAGCTGGTCTGCCTGCCAGTATCTCAGAAATACTTTACTGCTGCCCATCTACACATACAACGGAACAAAAATGATCTGATCACACATACATGCGTAACAAGTATTGTTACACACTACACTGGCTTCATCATCAGTTTCTAGGAGTAGCCAGCAGACGCTGTGAGGCTCTTTTCTGAGTGTGCCTTGCTAGTTGAGAGCGCAGTGATGTAGCAGCGATGTATGATAATAGGTGGGTGTGGAGTGTGGGCAGGGTGTAGGTTTGCATGTTGACACTGCATTCACTTCCTGAACTCAAAGGGCATTTGGGGGTCGACAAAGGTCACTCTACACCAGGTGCACAGAACTGTGGGGGTGACATACTTCCACAGACAGACACTATTCAATCCAACACACGCTACTTGTTGGGAGTAGTGTGTGGGTCTGTGTGTAAAGCAGGGCCGCATGAAAAGGTGTCTGTGGGGCATTGTTGAGGAGTGTGTATGCATGTGTGAGGCAGGAGCTGATGTGACCTGTAGGGTCACACACTCAGACACAACAGCAGTCTGGCAGACAGGACAGAGAAGGGGGCGGAGGAATCCATGCTGCTCTGTGTGTGTGTGTGTGTGTGTGTGTGTGTGTGTGAGAGGAATTATGATGAGGTGGGACAGCTGGAACGAGTTGTCAAAGATTCCATGGGATCTTTCAAATACAGGGTCAGGGATTAAGTAATTTGGCAAATCTTTTGTTATTGATGGAGGCCAAAAAAAAACACAGACACAGACACACACACACACACACACACACACACACACACACACACACACACACACACACACACACAGACCTGCCATCCCTGGAGTTTAGACTGCTGCAGAACTGAGCGACATTTCTCCTCTGGTGACAATTTCTTCTTGTCCCCCAAAGTTGGGACCACGAGGTCTTTATATCTGAGACACACAAAGACAAACAGAGACCGTTAGAGCTGCAGAGACAAAAGTAACTCAAAGTGCAGAATTTAAAAATTTAGACCAGACAAAGTGACACCGCCGCTTTTCAGAAACAATGGGTTCAAAGGTCAGTGGGGTCATACGGCAGACCAGCCAAACAGCATCTGTTCCTATTGGTGTTGCCTGGGGCAACCGTTGCTATGAATGGTCAGCTGGATGGAGACAGTGGTTTGTTTGTGCCTGGGATGGTGGGGGTGAAAGGGAAAGGGAGCTATGTTGATGCAGAAATCACAGACAGAAAATATCTAACTATAGATGTTTTTTTACACTGTGTGAACTCTGAGTGGATGAGTGCTGTCAGAGTGATAGAGGCTGGCTTATGAAGATAAACCTGAAGATTTGAATGCCTGGAACAGATAAGAACTTGTGCCTGGAATAAAAAGAAAACGTTCTCTCTTTCATAAGCAGTTACTCCCAAAGGACCCTAATGAGCCCCTCTCCTCATGCTTCACAAAGACTCAGCAGCCACACAGTTTTTAAGTGTGACCATAATTGTAATGAAGAACAAGTGAACATAGTCAACTGTTTTTATAAAACAGTAAAAGAAAAAGAATCAAGATTAAACCTCTTGTTTTCTAATTTAAAGGTGGTAAAATTGGGTTAAAAAATTGCATAACTAGTCGCAAGTGGCACAGTGGCCGTGATGCAATCTTCTATTTGCACTAATCCACACTGCCACACTGGGGGTGGTGATTCTGATGTGTTTGTGTTATAAAAATTCTATCTACACTGGTTCAGTGTAGATCAACTTTGACTAGATCATTATCCCTATGACGGACAACTGGCTGACAAATCTCTTCCTCACTGTCTATAGAGCTGAACCGGATGAACATGTCACTAATAATTTATACTTGTATGATATTAATTAATTTAAAATGATTCATTTAAACTAAGAAAGAAGGTGGAGTCACAGGCTTGGGTTAGGTTCCGAGTCCTGCTGCTTTCATGATATTGAACTGTAATAACAGGCATAAGCAATAACAGATTTTACATCTAGTTGTTATCTTATATGCACAAGAACATGTAACTGGTTAAATACAGTAGACAAGAGTAAAAAAAGGACTGCCAACCAACCAAATACACAAATCCCCCAAATGTCTTATTGGTTTGCTCAGTCCATTTTGTCAGTCAGTGCTCTGTCTCTTCTGTTATGAATGAGAGGCAGAGCCGTCTGATGATGTCACACATTTGATGAGACAAATTTAACAAGCAGATGGCTGGAAGCATAAACCACCTGTACTGTCAACAGTGAGTATGAGGGTGCACGTGAATGTGGGATGTGTTTGATTTGCAGGAGTGGGGTCCGTCTGAACTCTCGCTCACCCTCTCTCTGTATGGTAATACCAGTCCTGCAGACAACACACGCTGTCCCGCTGGGCCCATAAAACACAAAGGAACTCTGTAAACCCATGACCTCCCCTATGAGGATATGAAAACCATCGATGGCCGCTGCTTTTACAAGACCCAAGGGGGCTTCATGTGGAGTCAAAGAAGTGAAATAACCCCTTTGATAAGAGTTTAAATAGAGGTCTACGGGGGCGCTAACGGAGTTCTCTGCGACCAAAGGGCCATCAGTGACCACTGTTATCAAGCGTCACTAAGGCGGTAAACGTGCGGTGGAAGGCAAATGGAATTTAAACCATTCACTTCCTCGGTGAAGCTGCTCTTAATCTGACAAACTTTTAGTTGCCACATCATGAAAGACTATTGGATATTCACCCCAGGGGTCAGACAGAAATGATGGATATTATTCTGTAGGCAACTTTACAGCCTACAAACGTGTGTGTTTATCCATCAGAGGAAGGTGATGATGAGGACACACTAGGAAAGAGCCATATAGGAAATATGACCTATATGCTTGCGAGTTGCATTTGTGACATTTTCCATGAAAACAGATCCAGCTTTCTCATCCACTTTCTAACAATGTATACGTAGAACGGAGCAAAGAAACACACATGGAGGGCTGGGATTAACAGGAACAAGGTTCAAGTGGTAGTATTTGACCTTACACATTGGTAGAAAATAAACCCCTGCCACAAAACACATAGTGTATCATAAAAGACAAATAAAAGCAACAGTAAAATAGATTTCCTCATAAATCACTGTGGTTACCAGGACACTAATGTAATTCGCTTCAGGCGGCCACTATGACTTAGTGAAGTGGCCTGCATGGTTCCAGTGTGCAAGTGTGTATTTTTTTGTGTACACACTGTGTGTTTGTGTTCACCAGAATACAGCAACCTCAAGATTAATGGCTGATTTATTGGCCTGTCATTTTTTGTTAGTCAAGGGCCAGGGCCTGTTTTGAAAGAGTGACAAATGGACAGAGAAAGAGGGATAAGAAACAGAACAATATTGAGATTCTGTGTGTGTGCATGAGAGAAACAGGAACAGGAAAAAGAAAGACAAAGACAAGGACTTAAACGCTGAAAGGAAGAACAAAACTGAACATGTTGGTATAAGGAAGAAAGAATAGGGAGGAAGATGAGAGAAAAAAGGAAATGGCGGTTCAGTGGAGAGAGCATGTGAGGAAAGAATGAGAAATCAAAGGAGAAGGAGCTCTGTGAGGACAGCAGTGTAGTCCGCCCCCGCTCTGCAGCAGCTCCTTCCTCTCCCAGGCCAGGCTGTGTTCATTCATTGGCCCTGTCTGTGCTGAAACCAGTGGAGGAGAGAGAGGAAGATATGAATGGCAGTTGGGCTGGGCTGACTGGTGTCTTTGTGAGTGGCAGCCACTTAAATGAAGCATGGCCTTAATGTATAAACAGCAGAACAGGGACACGTGTCAGACAAAGGCACGCACAAAAGGTCCATTTGTAGGAAGACGAAACGCAACAAACACACATACACAGTGCACACAAACCAGTGCTGGGCAGTTAACGCATTACACATTAAAGCATGACAGTAATTTGATTACTTTTTCTGCAATAAGAAGCATTACAATTTGAAATTCTGTGATTAAATTACAGTTGCTAGTCCCAGGAACACTGTGTTACTTCAAGATTTTAAGGATTCAGCTGTTTGCCATCTTAGGAGGAAGTAGGGACGGGAGTGTTGAGTTCAGTTTCATCCCATTCAGTCAACAGGCTGGTTTGAGTCATGTTAGTTATATGCAGGGACTGGAAGGAATACTTCCATTAACTCAGAAGTGGTCTTATGCACATGTTGTGTCAGGTTCTGCTCACAGTTTAAACCTTGCGTGTTTAGTGTGAGAATGGGGCTTCTTGCATGCTGTGTGCAGTCACAGAGGCTAAGCTAGCTGTTGATGGTTAGCAAATGTGAAAAACATAAGCTGGCTGCTTGTTAATCAAGAATATCTCTCTTTCTCAGTACATTTTCCTTTTCTTTTGTTCATGTTAAGTGCCACAAAATGACACAACTGGGAACCCGACAATAGAAGCCTTAAACACTCTCTCCCTCACCGCGATCCACAGTGCTGATCCTGATGCTGGGTCGTTTTCATTGAGCATCACTATCATCTGTCCATATTGCTGTACTGTGTTTACTGAGTCCCAAATCTTGTCTGCCAGTTTTCATATATGCCCTGTCAGTCAACCACCAGATCACCAATGCAAGCAAGAGGGGGATTTAGGTCCTTCTAGTTCCAACCTGCAGAAAATTTTTTCGAAATAAGTGAGTGATCACCCAACCATCACACTTCCTGTTTGTCCACCTCTCTATCATCTCTGCTCCCTCTCCACTCCAGACACAGCTGGCAAGGAGGAATACATCAAAGAGGGACTCGTTGTGGGGTTTATGCATCCACCCACTTTACCAGCTGGAGCAGGTTTTTCTTTGTATGTAAAAATGATGGTTATCTTCGCCCATACACTGAATATTTTCCTTTGTATGATAGCACTGAACTGTTGGCTTCTTTGGAGTTGTACCATTTTTAAAAAAAAATTAAAATCAACCTCTGCACTATGAGGATGGAGATAAGATCAGATTGATTAATGCTGCAACAATATTTCATGCCTTGGTGAATGAAAAATTTTCTTTGCGGGGTGTCCTGATAGACGAATGGTTATGGTACGTACCAAAAATGTGCAACCCCCACAGTTTCATTCCAGTCAGGCACCTTGGTTACATGTCTGTCATGTCAAAAACAGCCTTTAAGAACCAGATGCGACGCTTCACGTTTGCTTGGGTTTAAATTCATACAAAACCTTCTCAACCACTTATCATTGATGTGGATATACAAGTTGTGGATTTTGGAGCTGTCCAGTCAACATGCTCTTCCACTGACAGTAAGCTCCATACATTCATGGTGTAGACAAACAGCTTTTACATAACTATGGAAATGTACAACACAAGTCCTGGAAACCAGACTGAAATCTCAGATAAGACTGATATTACAATCAAAATCACCTTCACCTACTGTGTGTCTGAGCAGTTCCATGAAAACAAACACACATTATTCACCTCGCATGCTCTGGTTTATGCCCCTGCTCAGCAACGGTTAAGTTTCCCTTTTTTGGCAACCAGCTGGCCCCTTGTGATGCTCAGTTATCTGCTGGCCACAGCCATCGCTAACACAGAGATTATCTTACAACACATGGCTTCCTAAAAAAAAATATATGACAGTCGCTCACAGACTCACGTACTCACACATACACATGCTCAGACACACACACACACATGTGCCTTAACAAACAGCATTCACAAACCCCTCAGCAGGAATCTTTCAATTATAGCTTGAACAATGAGAGTGTTGGCTCTACAATCTATATTGGATTCACTTCACCATTTGACATGGGCCCATTCTCCAGATTCAATTCCCTGCTCTGGTTTTCCCTCGTGAAAACCTATTATATGAGTCTCTTTCACTTTGTGTATGTTTGAGCAAAAAATAAATTGTATGTGCAGATTGTACCAACAATAAATTCTACACACTTCAACCATCTGTACAATGTGGTATACAGTATGCTAGTTAGCGGCTCTCTCTTTTCTTTGTTATGAATCTCTTTGCTGGTTGAGTTTTACTCGCCTGTCTACTACAAAATTAATGTGGGACCAGAAATCTGACCAGAAATCCTTATGTTTACCAAATAGGAATGTGAGCCATAGCTTTTGTTTTTCTTTAGCATTAAAACGCTTCTTTGCCTCTAATTTAATTTGACTGACAATTAAGACAAGCCCAGTTGCTTAAGGCAACTGTATGCAGCATTAGTAATAATAATAAATGGGATCTTGATTCAGCGTATTTTCCCTTAATAAAGAGAGATGTTTGGTCACTGGACCTGTGTGTGTGTGTGTGTGTGTGTGATGTGTGTGTGTGTGTGTGTGTGTGTGTGTGTGTGTGTGTATGTCTGTGTGTGTGATGTGGTGATGTTTACAGCAGAGTAGTGGAAACTTTTGGGGAGGGAGGGGGGGTCATGTGACCAGCTTTGTCCTCTCTTATTATCTGGCAGGAATGTTTGTGTTAATCCCTTTATCCTCAAAAAGAGAGAGAGAGAAAGAGGCTGAGATACAGACTGAGGATGGGTGAGAGAGAGAGAGAGAGAGAGAGAGAGAGAGAGAGAGAGAGAGAGAGAGAGAGAGAGAGAGAGACTTAGAGCTAAATCCTCTCAGTATTCCACTGCTTCTCAGAATCAGAAGAACTGGGGGACAAAGTGTGAGACAAACTGTGAGGGACAGAAAGTGAGACAGAAATGGAGGAGCGGTGGTGTGACAGAAACATAACATTCTCTCAACAAAAAAAGGAAAAAAAACCCAAAAAAACACAAGTGATAGGGGAAAAAAAAAGCTAGTGAGGTAGCGTAAGAAGATGGGGAAAACCAGCCAGGAACACAAGTAAGAGTAAGAGTTAAGAAAAGAAGTGACAGTGGTTATAATGACTAACATTTTAGTATGGAACACAGTGACCTTACAGACAACTGAATGGTTAATGTGTGTCGGGCTGACATGGGAAATGTGATAGTGACATTCATCAGCTGCAATGGACTCTAATACGCTGAAAACACCATTCAAGGTTAAAGTGTACTTCTAACATTGCAGGTTGCAGTGACTTGCCCATGCTAATGTGTCAGCCTGCATGTGAGTGTGTTATCATGGATATTATATGCCCTTGCATTCATTTGCAGATGCAGAGCTGTCAAGCTTTCAGCAATCTTTGGCCTGATCTAACCTGACAGAGATCACAGTGACCTGCAGGGAGTGTAATGTATCTGAACAACTGAGATCAGTGAGACCAACAAAGAGAGGATGCAGAGCAACCTGACATCTGTAAGGCATTAAAGAAGCTGAGAGAGAAGAGCAGAGGATGTGAGGTGAATGAATCAGCATACAGCGAGAGAACTTCAGAAAACGACTTATGACAGATGCAGCACTCTTTAACTATACAACAATATCTGGCACTGACCTGCTGAGGAAGCCTGGGAAGGACAGGCGGACAGGGTATCCATAACGGATCATGCGCACCATCTCAAGCACCCCAATGTACTGCAGCTGGGTAGACACATGGAAGCTGTCAAAACTGTCTGGCTGACCACTGGAGTTGGGGCGCACACACTCCACGAAGTGAGGAGTGCAAGCCTTCAGTTTACTGATCATCTCTGACAGCGAGTTCTGAAAAAAGGAAAAGGAGAGGAGGTACAGCTGGAGACATTCACTAATAATTTTACAATCACAATAACAGATATTATCAAGAGAATGAATAACATGTTCTAATTTTAGTGTTTGGGTTGGAAGAACACTGGGACTGTTCTTGTTCAATAAGTACTATAGAAGGAAAGGGAAGCTATCTGACTTTTTTTTTTCTTTAATGTCGTAACTTGAAGTGTGAGCCACAGTGACTGGACTGAGATCACACTGTTTGTAACAAAGTGGTCTGATATTTGGGGGAGTGTTTCTTCTCTGGAGGAAAAAAAAAAAAACACAAAGAGCTCTTTGCTCTTCTATTGGTGTGTGAGCGTAAGGAAGCTTTCCTTCAAGCTCTGAAATCACAGATGCTGCATCCAAGGTCACACAGACACACACATATACGCACACATCCACATACAAGTAAACACTTAAATCTTTGTTTTTGCCACGCCTGAAACTGACGTCAGTATATGCTCTGCATACCCTTAGGTACAACGCTAAACACCTCAGCCCTCATCTTTGAACGTCACCACCAGCATTCCCACTCCCTCCAAATGTGCGTATGCACACACATGAATGCGTGTGCATGGCACACTGGTTGTTGTTCATTGTTCATTCATTCATGTGGAGGGCTTCACGTTTGGCTTGGTACAGCATCATTTTTCAGCCCACTCTCTCCTTCTCTGCCATTCCCTGAGGGACTCATCGACCACAAGCCCACAACTCTGATTGTGCAACACACTGGCTTCATTCAGACCCAAGGTACTTCTGTGAGCACATTTCAGTCTCCCTACGGCACCAGCAGGTACTTAGTGGATATTCAGTAAAAATAAAGACAAAGGTCAAAATAAACCAACTGGTTTTGTCTGATTGTCATCATAACATCATAACTGTCATAATAACACATTTTTCTATTGACCTTCCCTAACAGTACCACTAAGCAGATGCTTAGACAAAAACAAACACTACTGGAATCTGTTGCTCTTACCAGTAATTAATCAGGTAACAAAAAGAAAGAAAAGAAAAGTTGGTTTTCCATACAGGTTGTTGAATGGTTTAATTGTTAAGTTGTAGCAATTTTTAACTAGTATGAAAGAAAAGCCCATGCAGACTGGAATCATTCTTACCCTCAGCTGGACAGCCACTGTGATGGGCCCACACCGCTCTAGTCGTTGGAGGAAGGAGTTCGAGCCTTTCTTCTTCAAGATCTGACAAGGGAGATGATAGGGAGAAAAATATTAGACAGCTGAAGAATCTGGAACACTGTATATACAACAGAATCATCACTTATCATCAAATTGGGCTGTGTGGTTTTGACAAGATGCTGTATAGGATTTTTGCAATCAAACTAAACAATTCCACTGAACCATTTTTCAACCATTCTTTAGATCCTGACTGTCCATACTGTAAATGTACTGTCTCTGTACACACAACCATCTATTGCATGTCTGTCCTGTCTGAGGAGGGATCCCTCTTCCAGGAGTTTTCCCTATCTCATTCGAGGGTGTAAGGACAGAGGGTGCTGCATGCTGCACAGATCGTAAAGCCACCCGAGGCAAAATTGTGATATTTGACTATAAAAATAAAACTGGCTTGACTTATACCGTCTTATTTACAGTCTTACACAAAGTGCAGCATTGCAATATTGCCTAATGTTACTTTATAAGGTTGCTGGGACAGTTTAGAAAAGAAAGGTAAAGAATATTGTTACCAGGTGTGTGATTCGGAGTTTTTCTATTAGTATGTCATGAGAAAAGTGTATAATCACAGTCTTATCCCGACTGTGCGCATGTGTTATATGCTCGTGGATTTTCTAGCTCTTCACAGGGCCGTACAAACAAATCCAATTCTCAGAGGTTTATATATAGCACAGCGATGGGAAGTATCTTAAATTAGACTGTTGTTTTTTCCAAAAATACTATCCCTGTTTTTCCCATTGATCAGCACAGCAGTCAGTTGCCAGTTGGAACAAAACGCCTCTGACTGATTGTGTCACATGACTGTCTGTGCTCCTTGAGGTGATCAATTCCTATATTTAATTTATCTAGTTTCAGAGTAGTGGGATCAATATTCTTTTGAGAATATCGAGAGATATGCGATACAAATCTACTGGAAAAATGATAAAAATATATTTAATGGACAGAAAATTTAAGTCTTGAGCCTCAAGTTTAGGTTGCAGTCGGATGTAACTACAGGTACAGAACAATAAAACACTGCACTCACTACACTGTGAACAGTGTACTGTACCTTGGTAAGGTCATGGTACCGCCGAGACTGTTGGGGGACAGAGCTGGCAGTGAAAAGAGAGGCTGATGGCATCCTGTGGAGCAACAAGGCAGCTTTAGGCCCCCTCAGCCCTATGCGGCCGTGAGCTGCTGGCACCAGAGAACCAGTCTGAGTCAGCTTGGACTGGAAGAGCTGCTGCAGCAACACACTCTCACTAGCTGCCGGGCACAAAGCACAAACGTAGAGAGAGGGAGGAAAACAAGAGTGAAAACAAGCAACGGCATTGGTGGAAATAAGTGGGTGGAGGAGAATAAGAAGAGGTGGGATGAAGAGATATAAAGTAAGAAAGGAGGGAAGAACAGTGAGAAGGATGTAAACAAGGAGGGGAAGAAGGATCAGAGGAGTGAGGGTGGGGAGGGCGCATAAAGTTAGGTTCCATGTAAACAATCAGTCAGGCAACAAGAGGGGGTGGACTATGCCACTCGACAACACGTGGAGCGTTCCACAACAACAATGAGCTCATTCAGAAAAGCCAAACAACATGTGTGTGAACGTGGGCGTGTGACTTCTTTCTGAAAGGCTGAGAAAGAGAGAGAGAGAGATAGAATGAGAGAGAGAGGGAGAGAGGAGGAAAGGATGACAGGTAGGCGTACTAAGCAAAGAAAAACAAACATAAGTCGGACTCATTTAAGGACTTAATTACACACAGCTCTAAATAATTGTCTGTTCGTTTAAAGCAATCATCGCCACCACCTGAATATTGACATACATAGATGCCTTTGGCCTCCTATTAGCTTTAAGGTTTAAACTCAAAGAAGAAAACCACACTGTATGTGTGTCAATGTGTGCGGATGAAAGGCAGCGAGGCATCTCAGTCAGACGGAGGGATAACAGCCAAGTGTGAGTGAAGGGCTAGCTTTGAGAAGATTAGCCTCATCATGGAAATTGTAGCAATTAGGCTGCTGGACGCAAGGCTAGTCTGGCAGTCACACAACGACTGCCTGTGTCACGCTAACCACAACACCCCACATCTGGCACCTTCTATAGACAATATACACACAGACGGTGCTGTCTGCCGCATATGGGATGAAACGTGCACACACACAAACACGTCCACACTTAGACAAAGAGTGGTTTTGTGCGTTGTTAGCTTAGACAAGAGTGCATCTTTGTGATCGAGTGTGCACTGATGCCACAATGTGCTTATATGTGTGTTATTGATTGGGTACTTACATTTCATCGTAAACAAGACATTCTGAGGAAGAAAGTCTTTGTTTCTTGTGAGTGATCCCGTGAGGTCATATGAAATCTGGTGGAAAAACAAATTATTTATGGACATTCACTTAAATTCTACATTTACCCTTCTACGCAACATAAAATAGTCATCAATTGGAAATTTATATTTACCTACATCTTTGTAAAAGCACCAATCTGAGCGCCTTTCACTACAAGATGTGGAAAATCTCTATATATCTTCTAGCAGGAGGGTGTTGACCTGACACAACAGCGTTTTTTCTAAATTTCACAGACGCAACACAGAATCCCTTTTTAGTTCTCACTGTCATGATGAATGTGGCCTTCGTAAGGCAGAGTACGAATCACAAACAAACAACCAATCAGGTGCTCGTGTTTTTGGAGCATTTGCGCTCTAAAACAGAGAAAGTAGACTAAAGCAATGTAAATAAGCAGAAGTGCTTACTCTAATTCAGATAGATAAATGCTTTATCTCCAGTAAACACGATGCACAACAAAACTGTACTAAATGTGAGTGCACGAGTGAAGTGCATGAGCATGAGTAAAGTAACAACAGAAAATCCCACATTGGGGATGTTTCAGATGCAGCTGTGTATTACATACAGTAAGTGTTTGCTAAAGCCACTCCCTACACTTAAACGTCCTACAGAAGGATTGAGATAAGGTAAGGCATAAATATGGTATTCAAATCTACCTATGTTATCTGCTGTAAGAGGTGTGAAAAAAGCCTTTCTGACAGCTTTTCTGTTTTAGCAAACCTTCACAGAGAATATGTAAAATAGATGAATACAGTCATAATATAGGATTTCTCTGTTTATCATTCAGAAGTACGACTCAAGTGCTACCAGCCTTACCACTTCTACATACATATATAAATGTAACACGGGCACACCTGTCCAGCGTAGTGGTTGACAGTGAAGGCTGGGCCCTGGTCTTTAGGTGGGGGGTTTCCATTGCCATCCTTAGTGGTGAGAGAGAGGCCGTGAGTCGAACTGGAGTCCAGCTGGGCTGACAACCTCTTGTACAGGGTCTGCTCTGCTGGCCGCAGGCTCTGGCTCTCCTCATCTAACACACACAGCAGTCCCTGAGGCTTCTGGAGGAGGAACAAACAAATACTCATATGTTATTTATGTCAGTCATGCTCAGAGCATGTCCTAGTAGCACTTTTATCGATCCCCCTTGGGCAGAGTTGACCCTCTGATATCAAATAGCTTCAGTTATATTTTGTTTTAAAATTCTTTCAGGCATTTCAGCCATTAGTGATAATATATTAGTAGCCGCAATCAAACCAGGTACATTTTTGCAATTATGGTGTACGCATCTTAACCTCTAGACAAGTTGTATGCCAGTTTGATTTCTTACACAGCATGTCACATTTTTGCTGTCCCAATTTCAAATGAAATCTTAATTAGGAAAAAAAGAGAAAGAGCAATTTGCTTAAACCATTTCTAACTGAAAAAGAGACAAAAAAGAAGAAAGCCTAACACAAAAAGCAACTTTCTTAAGTGATGAAACTGTCCGTAACTTTAATTTAGCCGTGTGATTGTTAATCTTTTGTCAAAGCTCTGGGTAGGCTTGCAATTAGAACATGACACTGGACTGGACCAGTCCTAACCAGAAACAGTACCTGAAGAAAGAAATCCAGAACGGCAGACTGGGTGCAGGGGGAGTGTGCGGTCTCCATGGCAATGCCCTCCTGCAGACACTCAGCCTGCTCCTGCTTGAATAGCACCTCAGAGACGTACTGCCTCAGCCGCTCATTGGTCATGTTCACACACAGCTGGAATGCACCAATCACACATGTACACACACACACAAACACCCACACACCCCCACACACACATACACACACACACACCAACCTGTAAACACACACTTCAATGCACATGGTGAAGTTCCTCAGAGACACGCTGCTGAATGTTTGTTTTTAGAGCAAACAAATGCATGAATACAATCTCAAACATAAACTGCTGTGGCACCAACAGGGAAGTCAATGGGGCATAAATTAATTGACTGACAACTCATACAACACACCTGACCCTGAAATTATGAGAACTGCTTACAGGGGCACGTCCTGCATGATGCACACAGCAATGGGCGTCCCCCTGCATGGCCTTTCTGCTACCCCCACAATAATAGGGAGCAAGTGTTCCTGCTGAGACACATGAACTCTTCCTAACCCAGCAGTCAACCAATCACAGCACAGGGAGGAGTCAATCAAATGGGTTTTGTCTAGTGTGCGTGCGTACTTCAGTTGTACTTCAGTTTGGTGTTCCTCTTTTCAACCCAGGATCTCATGCGTCTATCCTTTGAACTCTAATATCTTTTGCATCTAACAGGAGAAAAGTTGCTAGACCAAGAAAGACGTACAAGCCAAGGGATAAAAACATGACTCTAGACGTTTAGGTGATAATAAGCAGCTGAAAAATAAAGTCAAAATGAAAATACTCATGTTGTATTCAGTGCCCTGCAGCCCTTAGCTTCGGGGTAATGTTTACATGATTTACCCACTCACTGCAAAGACTGAATGCTTATTTGATGGACATGTGAAAATCATAAATAAACATGGCTGAGTTGCGCTTCCGAGCTGTGCTATGACCTACATGCTGTCTAACAGCCTGCTGGATTGAGAAGTGCTGATTTAGATGTGTAATTCTCTGCTGCAGACAGACTATAGTCCTGTTTCTCTTTCATCGATGTTAGTCTGCGCTTTGTTTTCAGCGTAGTCTAGTCTATTAAAGGCTCAGTCCCAGCAGGTGGTTGATTGAGTTAGCTCATTAGCAAAGTGCTGAGCAGGTACAACATACCCCTGACTAGCACAGCTCTAATTAACAAGCACTAATGTCCCTGATCATGCTGCGCATGTGGAGCATGCCTGTCTACCTATGTGTCTGCACGTGTGCGGATACATGTGTGTACAAACATGTCAGGACTTGTTTGTCACTGATGTGCCACATCTACTGTAAGTGATCATCGTGTTTGTTTATCCAGAGCTTGCTCCTACCCCTCTCCTCTCTGTGGGTGGTGGGTGATTTGTGTGTTTTGACCAGGCTGATATTAATAGGCAGCTCAGCAGCAACAATGGAGAGGATGTATGAGGCAAAGAGGCAGCATCGCTGCCACCTGCCAGAGATAGTTTCTCCTTTCTTGCTCATTTTGTTCCTCTCTCTTCCCTTATGGTGCTCGCACTCTCTGTGACCTGAAGAGATAAGGTTATGCAATCCCTCACTTTGCTCTTGGATTAGAGAACATCCAGAGGTAGAGTAAGGCCACTGACATCTTAGTGCCTCACACACACGAACATCATAGTCACACGCACATGCACAAAAGCAAAGACAAACAGTGGCCTAAATAAAAGCTGGGGGATGGCTGGTGGCTCCAAAGGAAGGGAGCGTAAACTATGAGTAGCAGGAATAAGCACTTAGCCTCTTGAGCACTGTGAATTACACCCGAAGAGACCCCTCACATACACATGCAGTGACATATGGACTTGTCTTCCTGATCCCTGTTGGTCTTACAATAGAGGAGTCTAATAACAGTGCATACTTGATGAGCACATAGCAGATTTACAGCCCATAACATGTGAGCTGTGTAGAGCTGCACATGTTGTAGTCTCTACACTATGCAATCTAATCACACACACTGACGAACTGAAAACAAGCAGTGTTGACATGCTGTTCCATGTGTGCACACAGTATGTTCAAATATACAAACAGGTACAGAAACATGCTCTCAGTAGGGAAAAACACATCGGACAAAAAAATAATTAAATAAATAAAGATTATTAAAACAATTTAAATTTAAATTCATATTCTTCATCAAGTTCAACTCCCAAATTCCAAAAATGTATTCCTGTACATTATAAAAAATGCCACTGCGTCTCCTTTCTTAATACACTAATTTAGTACAGTCGCATGTAGCTGTTGTATGATGGTATAGAAAAGGAAAAAACTGCATCAACTAGTACAATCGCAGAAAATTGTTGAATATTGTCAAAATTAAATTCCCAACACAAAACACAGACACAGACACAAACACACACTGGTTTGAAGCTGCGTATTACGTCTAACATCTCGCACACAGGCAGCCATTGTATCAGCCGTCAGTTCATCTGAGGACAGCTGAAAATCACGCCACAGTCTGCCACAGACCTCACCTCATTCATTACAATTACAGACTAAAATGTTCAGGCTAAAATAGATAACAGCCCAAAATATTTTAACAATTTGATTAAGATCTGTTTGAAATTACAATATCACATTCTATTCTGGGAGATTTTTATAGCTCAGGATGGCCTTCCAAACCAATGACATTATTCTGGGAATGTCATAAACGCACTTGGGTTAATTAGAAGAACTTATCACTAGGCTTGAAGAGAACAGGAACACAACATTGATGGGTTGTTTTGGGGGCTGGGGGTTGCTGAAATCTAAAAATAGTAAGCACTGTCCCACCTGCTCAAATCCATTTCTCTGAAATTCTTCAAACCCAAATATGTCCAAGATCCCAATTTCCAGGGCAGGATCACTGGAAGACATAAATTAAAAAACAAGCAATCAAACAAAAAACCAAAAAAAAAAACAGGATTAATGTGAGAACTTATCTGCTTGCTTTGGATCATTCTGAATTATCATGCTTGTCTGCAGTGTGTGTGTGTGTGTGTGCAATAACACTTCTGGAGGGGATGTGCCATTTGACAAATGTATTACATTCTGTGGTTCGTGCGTAAACAAGGCAAAGCACAAACACATTCCAGAAGATGTAGCCTGGGTTATCTAGCAGAGTGTGATAAGACTTCCCAGCATCAACAACACCAAGGATCCTATGGCCTCCACCTGGGAGTGGGAGTGGGAGTGTGTGTGTGTGTGTGTGTGTGTGTGTGTGTGTGTGTGTGTGTGTGTGTGTGTTTGTTTATGCATGCCTTAGGGTGTTTTCACTGTAAACCACCAGAAAAATTTCTGTGGAAGCTCAGGCCGTTGATATCTATTATCACACACAACACTAATGAAGTATATCTGTCATCACACACAAGCAGTAACTCAGTCAGGGCCTGTGGGCTGACAAAACTGATAATGAAACTTGACACAAGGTTTGGAGTGGGCGTTTGTAATAGTTTATATTGCATGACATGCAGGAATAGGCATCTATACTGAAATGGAAAATACTGAACAACAGCGTAGAGGTGTGGACGACACACCGAAAATTGGTCGCACACACAAGCACACACACACACACACACACACACACACACACACACAACTATACCCAATGCTGTCGTCCTGTCTCTGAAGGTAGTCGTTGACACTGTTGACCAGATAGCTGAAGAGGCGTCCATAGATGGCCTTGGCAAGCTGGTCTCTGTACTGCTCTGACATTTCTACTGTGTGGCGCCGAGTGATCATGTCACCTGACACAAAGAGAACATGGTAACAAATTTCTGGCACCTGACAATTCGGATGACAGCACAGTGACAGTACAGTATTTATGAGGTCCATTTTAACAAAGTCCTTCTACGACTAGAACTAATTCTTGCTAAAGAAAGACCCATACATTTGCATGGCCAATAGTGCTGGCTGACTTTTTCTGATCACAAACATTATTATTTGCATCTATGTTAGCTAACTTGCAGTACAAAATATCCAAATATATATTTTTGAGGTTAATTTAGACATAAATGTTGTAGTGTTCATTTGTCCATGAGAGACCACTGACCAGTTTATTTTTCAACTACAAAGTGTCTCTCTCTTTCTATATCTTATTTTTAAACTCTTGAATATTACCTGTTGATACAGCAACTGTATCAGCCTCAAAAACTTCAACTTCAACTTCAGGTCAGACTCTAGTTCTTGCTGCTGACCATCCGAGGCTATTCGATCTTACAGATAACGAAGAATCCTAATGTGATTTCTCCCCTTTTTTGCCACTTTGGAATTCCCTATTCCCTATAAATTGTGGTCAGTAGTCACCCTATAATTGGCACAAGACACACACCTAAGCGACATCCTGCTGTTTTGTTGAAATTTAAGTTGCTGCATCTTATTAAAAGCTATATTTTTTCTCTATTTCTGCTGAGGTGTTTCCTGATGGCGAAGGCTGGCGAGTTGGTACCTTTGAAGAACTGAATGTCAGAGGTGAGGGCTGTGCTCAAGTCACCGGAGGACACCTGCAACATTCCAGCAACTGTGGCGAGGAGGACAAAAAAAGATAAGAGGCAGAGTAAATGGCACTGGCATGATGACAGGATGAAAAACAGCATTAAACATTAACTGAGCATCAGAGAGGTAGTGCTGATAATATCCCAGAACTCAATAGGTTCTGCACAGCTCTGACGATGATATCACGCAGACAGCACAACAAGCTGAGCTCTGCTATTGCTCATCCCCGCTTAATCGATCGGTGGATTGGGGAGCAATTAGTCATCAGTGGATTTCTGAGCAGAGACCATATACGAGCAGGAGAGGGTGACAGCAACCTCGGAAACCCTTTGCTGATATCACAAGCCATAACATCACATCTCCCTGACAACGGCTGGCTCTTTCCCGTTCAGGCGCTGATGTCATTTGTTTACCATCTCAAAAAAGGTCAGGGATCACCGGAGCACATGTAGCGGCTGCATAATGAAAGAACCAGACAGAGGGAAAACACTGCCCCAACAGTGGGAAAGTGTGTGCATAAAAGCGCTCTTTCCTCACCAAGGTTACGTTTTGGCAGAAAATGCAGCTTACCAAACAGGTGACTTTAGCTAATGCTGGCAAGCTGCCCAGCCGAACTCCAAGGGAGAGAGAGACGGGGGGGGGGGCTACGATTACGAGGTAAACAAGAAGAGATAGTGTAATGCGCCCCTCCTCCTCACCACCTCCACACTGGGTGGAAATGTGGCCCTAGCTGTGACGGGGGCACTGACCTCTCTCCAGCAGCTGCAGGTCAGAAGGGAAGGCCGTATTGGCATCTGTCAACGCAGTAAAACGTAGGTCCCCAATATGGAGCACAGCCGACAGCAGCGTAAACACTGAGTCAACCTCCTAACAGAGAGAGAGAGAGAGAGAGAGAGAGAGAGAGAGAGAGAGAGAGAGAGAGAGAGAGAAAGAAAGAGAGAGTTGAAAAAAGAAAAAGAGGGAGCAAGAGATTGTATTAATCCCTAACTCAAAATAGTCCCCAGCAAATGCACTAGTTAACTCCTGTGTAATAACGTTTGCTAACAGCTACATTGGCTACACTGGTTTAGGAATTTATTTGATATATATTTCAACAATGAAACTCTTTGTTTCTATATAACAACAACTAATTTTCAAACATTTAGGTTCTCAGTAGCAACAAATTGCTTAGGGCTGAGGGTAACAGACAGTGAGGGGATGTCGGCAGCACTGAGAGCCCGACATAAGCATGGTTGGTTTGGAATTTTCATGGGATTTTTTGACAATAACAGAAATATAGAATAACCAGCCTTTTCCTTCTATGTACTGCAAAATACAAAATGCCAAAAAAAAAAAGAAAAAAAAAAAGAAGCATGAATAGCACTTAGAAAATCCAATGCTGTTTTAATAACACCTACACCCTCCTCCTTCCATTCACACACTTCCCACTCTACCTTCCTCTCTGCCCTTGAGTAGAGGACGCTTAATGGAATACCCCATTACCCACTGCTCTGAGAGGGGGATGTTTGAGTTTAAGGGTGTGTGTGTGTATGTGTGTGTGTGTGTGTGTGTGTGTGTGAGACTGAATATGTCTACGTGTGCACTCTCTCTCAAGGCAGGATATTGGAGCTGATATCTGGGAGATAAACACAAGCATTAGTCTCTGTCTGACACTGTATACACAGAGAACCCCCCCACTTAGGGAGGAGAAGAAAGGGAACGAGGGAGAGAAAAGGAGCGATCGGGAGCGTTAATGACGATTGACCTTTGGGTCTGGACTGGGAGTCGTCCCCTGATGAGAGCTTAGACAGAGACCAATGGGTGTTCTACCACTTCCCCTCCTACTCCCCCATTCCTTCTTCTGTCCCTTGGTCGCTCACTCTTATCCAGTGAACACTAGTGCCCTCTGATAAAAAACACTATCTATCGCTCTGCTCCTCTGTCCCTTGTTTACCTGCGTGTATTGACTGCTGCTGGATTAAAAGGTGAGATAGTGGTCACTCACTGCTGACAGATGCTGTCTGGGAATATAAGAATAGAACCTGATAATGGCCTGGGAACACAGCTGGTGGAGTACAGGACGGACTGTACCACAACTACTTGCACACTGTAAGCATTGGTCACAAATTTCATATGGTCTTTAGATAGATAATTGAAACACATGCCGAGTCCTAATTCAGGATCTGGAATCCCAATAAACACACATATCTGTGCCAAATAAGTCTCAACAAATGATGCCTGTCTCATTTCAAATGCTTATAGCGCCTGAATTGGCAGGATACACTGTTCCACTGCAGCTCTCAGCATCAAATGCTTATAGTGCCTGAATTGGCAGGATACACTGTTCCACTGCAGCTCTCAGCATCAAATGCTTATAGTGCCTGAATTGGCAGGATACACTGTTCCACTGAGGCCTCTGCAGCTCTAAGCATCCAACAATCCATTATGAAGTGGTCAGTGTCTTAGGTATTACTGGGATGCAACTATTCTGGTCATGACATTTGAAATATTTGACTTACCACATTGTTTTAAAAGCTCATAAATTAACCATTAGTTTTGTCCTTCTTAAGGTTAGAATGTGAACAAGTTGACGGATCGGCTGTCGCCCTTTGAAGGCCCTATTTCTGTGGACTCTGTTACACTTATAGAGTCAGTTTGTGCCAGCAAAAATTTGGGGTTAAATCTCATCAATGACATCATAAGTGGCTTTTTCAAACTCTGTGATATCAATGTTTTGAATAATCCCTGTTCTCAAAAACCTTTGAATAAACAGGCAGTGTATGCAGTGCCAATCAATACCTGCTTGTTGAAGCCCAGGGCTCGCAGGGCTTGTTTGACTGCTGCAAGGCGTTCTCTGCTCTGGGCGGAGGCCGTAGCTACTGGAGGGTTCTCCCCTGGAAATCTTCCACTGAGATACCTAAAGTAAAGACAGAAAACTGAATACACATGGACCAATACTTTAGACAATCACAAAAGCAAAGTAAGCATAGAGGATATGCTGAGGTCTGGTTCTACAGTGAGTATAAAATGTCAGGGGATTCCATTCTAAACATGTACCCATGTGCTCAGTAGTTAATCGTGTCTTTGAACGGGAGAGACCCACATAAGGGGGTATACAATGTAAATTCATGTATGCATGCATGCACAGATTCTCTCCGTGGATATCAAATATGAATGTATTATGTTAATAGGGTTTGGGCTGAACCGTATATTATGACCTCTGCAGCTTTTTAGCAGCATGTACTTCACATAATTAGTAAGGTCTCTAAAACTGATCCTTTTCGTGTCTGAACACTTAAAGCATCATTAAACTGAAGAGCTCTTGTGGGTCAGATCACCAGCTATAACTAACAGTCTCCTCCTCGTCAGTGATTTTTGGAACTGGTAATTTGCATATGGCACCTGACAGCCACGTACCTATGAGCCAGGACATTGTTGAGGTAAAGTGCGCTCTTCTCCTCAGGCGACAGGCCTTCAGCCATCAGATAGAAGATGCTGAAGTTGTGTTGATGAGGAGGCAGGTGGACCAGACGAGACTTCTCCAGCATGTATGTGTACACACGGGCTTAAACACCAAATGTGAATACTTTAACAACAGGAGTGTGTAAATATAATTTCAGCAGTGTTGAATATAGTTATCGGTCCCAAACACAAAATCTGTGTCCACTGTTCAACAGCCAGTGCTCTCTGATCAAATTAACCGGGGTAAAATGAGGTCAGCATGGTCGGAAAAATGGAACACAAATAGAAAACGCCACAGCAGCAGACTGATGAGCTTTTACTGCCCCCTGCTGGTGTTTCACCACTTTGCACACAATCTTACAGAAAATTATATCTGTATAGTACTGTGTTAGTTATACTGTGAATCTTGTGTAGTTTATGTCTACTGTACTTTTATTATAAACTTAGTGATCCAGACTGTGAAAACAACAACAACATGACAATTTGCTCAGTTATGTTTGCAAGAAATATTCTATGCATTTAGTTAATCACAAATAAATGGGATCTAAAGAAACATTTTACTTGAGGTATAGCAAAACACAACTATAGTATAGACATTTTGAAGAATTAAGTAGAATGTTTTGACACTTATGACTTTCTACATGTGGAATAAAAATGATCCTATAGTGGCTTGATAAATTGTTCGGACCCATTCACTTTTTACACACTTTATTGTGTTGTACATTTAATTTAAAATGGTGAAAATCAAAAACTAAAATCTCTCATTTATCTAACCCTTAATTCAGTACTTTGTAGAAGTCCCTTTGGCAGCAGTTACGGCTTCGAGTCTTCTTGGGTGAGTCTCTACAAGCTTTGCACACCTGGATTTAAGCAGTTTATCCCATCCTCCCCGGCAGATCCTCTCAAGCTCCGTCAGATTGGATGGGAAGTTTCTGAACTGCTATATCCACCTTTCTCCTAAAATGTTTTATGGGGTTTAAGTCTAAGCTTTGCCTGGGTCACTCGACAAGGGCAGTCAGAGACTCCTCCTGAAGCCACTCCAGCATTGTCTTGGCTGAATGCTGCAGGTCACTGTCATGCTGAAAAGTGACTTTCAGGTAGCATGGACTCTGGAGCAGTTTTTTTTTTTTTTTTTGAGGGCTTCTGTATTTGGCTGCATTCATCCTTTCTACAATTCTGACCAGTCTCCTTATTGCTGCTGCTGAGAAGCCCCCCTTTCTGAACTATGTCTGATCAGTTCGGTTTGCCACAGATGGACTCCAGTCAAGTTGTAAGTACTGTAAATAATAAAATCTCAATTTGGAGCGGCCCAGCAAAGGGTCTGAATACTTTTGTCAATGAGAAATTTCAAGTTTCTAAAAACATGCTTTCACCACTCATTGTGGAATATTGAGCGTGGATTGATGGGAAATTTTACCCACTGAAAATTATATCTACAACACAATTGTGCAGAAAGTGAAGGAGTCTGAATACTTTCTGAAGTCACCGTACATGAAATTGAAAGTAAGTAACATCACATTCACATCCGGTGCTGTAGTGACAGAACTGTAGTTTACCTCTGAGCAGTGTCCTCCTCTTTTGACAGTACTGAATGGTCAACAGCTTGGTAAAGCGGCTTGAACTGTTGTTCCTTTGGGTCTTTGCATGACCAAAAGCCTCCAGAATACAGTACACCTGTATATGATATCAAACCAAGAGAAAAGTTCACAGTGCTTTACAATATCTTTTACAGTGATGTTTACTGCGGTGTAAATATGTTCTGTTTCCATCCTTTTTTCCAATAATGAAAACAATTTACCTGTAGTATCTCTAGATCTGAAACTAAATGAGTTCTACTCCCATTCCACTTTCTACCACTAGATGTCAATATGCATCCATTATCTGGGTACTGAGTATTTTCTCTGTCCCAGGATGATCAGAGAGCGAGCTGACCCAGATATCGACGACATGGCAATGACTTCATCAGAACACAGCACTTGCACTTCCAGGCTAGACACTGCTTTGGTGATAACCGACAGACTGATTGCAGAGCAGGTGAATCGTGTGTTAAGCATCACCAACAAATACAAGAAGAGGAAGTGATATAAGTGCTGACCTATATGACAGATTTTGCTTTTCTATCTGTTTTTCATATACAGAGGGAGGGGGGATACGAATATCCCGAGTCTGCTAAAACATTTTTCTTCTTTCATTAAAATATGCCAACGTATTTTTCTCTTCAAAATGAATGTTTTTTCGATTGTAGCATCTCCTGATTAACTGGAAAATGATGGGTACTTGTTGATCTTCTGTACTCTACTATTATTATTATTTTACCCAATTCTCCTTCTATAGGCTGAAAAGGAGAAGAAGAATGAACTCCCATCCAAGAATAATGCACAAACAATTTTCTCTGCTGCAAATGGTTCCGTCCTAAAGAACGAGCATCACAGAGATAGAGACAGCGTAGCAGAAATTTTAATGATGCAATCAAACACGGGGTCTGAATGCTCAAATGGTGTCTCTGACAAATGAACAGCTATCGAGCACAGAGGAAAAGACTACAAGCAATGGCTCCATACTGTGGTGTGGTAATCCATAGATCTATTCTCTCCCCCCACTACAGCAACAAGGAACAGCAGGATGTCTGCACAACCACCTACGAACACTACTTCACTGAGTGCTATCGGATTTTTTTATTACAGAGATGACATGGGGGGGGTGGAAAAATAAGCACAATAAGACAGGATGTAAGATTCAGTCAGTGCCTCGCTTTGAAGAACACAAAAATATTCATGCGTTTCTCACTGAGGACTCATTGTGTTGAGCATGGAAATAAAAAAAAAAAGCACAAATAAGATTATTTTCTAGCAATTTGCCTTTTTTGCAAAGTCAAAGCAAAGAAACAAGTACATGAGAGCAACAAAGGAATCAAGACTCATGCCCAGGATACAGCAGTTACATCACATTTACCTTAGACAAAAAAGCCTCCAGGACAACCCATCTGAAGACTGCTTGAAGTGTAAAATAGAGGAGTATCTTACAGGCAGACTTACATGTTTCATTCTGGGATCCAGTGCGAAGCCTTTGGGGCTGGAGCGGGCCGTCAGGTGTCTCAATATATGCTTACATGCCTCTGATTTGCCAGAACCGCTTTCACCGCTATAAAGACAGAAAAATGTAGATTCTTTGTCATTTATATTTTAGGTAAAGTCAATATTGTTTTACATGTTGTCACGTTTCTTATTGTTTCATTTCTTAGTGTTGCAGTGTTTTATGCTGCTATGATGTGCTTTCAATTATGAACAATTCAGTTGTGCTGTATAATATGGTAAAATATTATATACAATATTGTATCAAAAATTATACAATAAACTTGCTTTATGGTGATACGTGTATTTAAATTTTAAAAAGCAATGAAATTAAAAGACCATTAAAGGAAGCTAGTTATCAGGTATAAAATGCAAAACTTAACAGTATAAAATCTGTTTGTTACTTTGTGTGTTGCACTGCTCTGTACACAGAAAAATAGGTGTGATGCTTTAGTCATCAGGGTGTTTCCTTCACATCCCCTCAGTGACATGTCTCCACCCACCTGACATCACCCCTCCAGGGACCCCTTTCCATTAAATTTCCAATCTATTTCTCTGTCTAACACCACTAAGACTGCACTGTTGACCACCGCTTTTCACACGCTGTTACTGTTACAACTTATCTGACACTGGAGTCCCGTTTTTTAATTTGGCACTGAGTGGATAATGAAGCTGACATAAGGTACCTCTACAGTACATGCTCTGACACTCACCGACATGCAGAGAGTTGAGACTGACGTAGTAACACTAAGCAGATGGCTTCAGAAGGTCAGAAGCCCTTACTAATGGCTGCAGTGCGCTGTGGTGCACTGTTTGCCTGTGAGTATGTGTGTTGCTATATTTCCTACTAATGGCCCTGCTGAGTGTGAAGTCTAAAGGCCTTTTCAATGTCTTTTCATTTACCAGTTTTTATTAGATTTCAAGGGCATTTTGTTAGAGCACCGTTCTCTGGGGATCATGGCAGCTGATTGCCTGTAAACTTGTAGG
>NW_019525112.1:851976-873257 GCF_002814215.2 Seriola lalandi dorsalis
GTGTGTGTGTGTGTGTGTGTGTGTGTGTGTGTGTGTGTGTGTGTGTGTGTGTGTGTGTGTCTGTGTGTCTATGTGTGAGTGAGATGGATAGCCTGTGGCCAGGGCGCATTAACTCTCTGCCAGATTGGTTACAACTCAGCGGGAATGTCACTGGAGAGCCGGAACGGGATTTAATTGCAATCAGGGAGCTGCCTCCGTCCAGCCAAGGACAAAGAGCAAGACGCTGTAGTGCTCCCAGCAAACATTCATCTCTGTGTGAACGGTGAACAGGTCTCCAGCTCAGCTCAGGGTGAGATCTATTAATCTCTCAGGGAGTGTTTAACAGGTGTGTGGCAGTAGGGTGTGGACAAACCAGGTGGCCAGCTGAAATTGCTGACATTTTTGTCTCACCATCCCACTACACAGAGTTCAGTGTTTGAGTGAGGTGAAGGAAGGGGGGGGGGTTACCTTAAGATGAAACACTGCGGGCGTCTCTCCTGCAGCATCATGTGGTAAGCTCTCTCTGCTGAGGAGAATATGTGAGGGGGCAGAGAGGAGCACAGACGACCTGTGGAGCTCAGGTACAACTGACTCACCTGAGAGAGAGAGAGAGAGAGAGAGAGAGACACACACAGTCCATCAAGACATTGAGTAACAACCTTATGTAACATGGATACACGCCTGGACTAAGCAACACAGACGATTAAGTTTCAGCAGAGCAGTGAAACCATACTGCATATAACTTAACATACGTGTGTGTCCAGCTCACTAACAAGGTGTAGTTTACCGCTGATTCTAAACAAGTAGTTCAACAAAACTGCCACCCCTTTAAACACATAAGCTATGGGTGACCCTGCGACTGTTGCTGGTTTACTTTAAAACAATAACCCATAAGCCAACAGATGCTCTAATAACTTCATTCCACGCCATGTCAGTGTGACAGAAAAAAGTAAAAAGACTCTCTTTGCCTCTGTCTTTTTTAGGGATTTAAAAACACCTCATTGAATAATATATCGCAACACAAACATAAAATAATATGCATTATGGAGCTGAACGTTAACTGCAATATTTTATTCCTCAGTTTAGTTTTAACCAGATAAGGATCTTATTCTAAAAAACTGCTTTTTTTAAAAAAATCAGGAATGGTAAATGTTAGGAATGATGAACTCTTACAAAGTTGCACAATTTATCCATAAGGGTGGTTAAATAAGGAATTAATAAGTCGTAGTTTTAACTTTGTGAAAAACATAGTAAGTGTATCAGGCAGTGAGCCCTCATTGTCTGTCACACTGAAGTGTGAGATAACTGTGCTGTAACACCCCTATCTGTAGCCAGACCAGCAGATGTGTGCCAGTGCTGTGTCTGTGGCGATAGAGGTGGGAAGGAGGATGGGCTGTGGACCACCACTAGACCAGAGGGGGTGACAGACAACCAGCAGATCACACATGTTGTGACATATGTCCTTCTCACCCTGGCTCCTCCCTGATCCTCCACACATTTCTCTCAGTTGGGTACAGATGCCTGGAGTGAATCCAGACACAGGCAGGAATGGGACTGCCAGAGGGGGCCTGGCTTCATTCTGTCATGGCAGTAGAGGATGTCTCCTCCTCCATTCAACCCCTCCTGGGCTCACATGGGCACACACTAAACTGGCATTAATTCAGCTATTTCAAAACGAGTCATCCAGTATTTAAACTAAGAGACACATGTTATGAAGAACCAGAGCCTGTCAGCCATTCACTAACAGTCTCCTCTAGTTGTTAGAAATGTTAATGTGCTGCTTTTCACCGATAGCGATAGTGTTTTTAAAATTAATTATTTATATTGGAGAGGTAGCAAAATAAACGTGAGTCTGAGAGCAAGTGTGTGTGCGTGTCTCGCTAAACTGGATCCCTCTATTTCCTGGCTGATGTGGAGTCAGCCTTATGCTGTGTATCACTGACAGGAAGACTGCATTATTTATCAACCACAAGGTCCATTTCATCTGTTCATACTCTGCTTATTATACAGCAAACACCGCCTCCTTATAGCGTGATTTTGCATGTAAAATGCAAAGCATTTCCAGTGCAAAGCCAAAGGTTTTAGACAGGTATCATGGTGTACTTACACTTGCAAATTTAATATTAGGAGACCGAAGCACAGCATATCACGTAAGCTTATGTGAAATAGAGGTCATTTAAATGCATGCTTACCAAAGTGGAATAGATGGGCAGCTCTTTATTTGGATTGACCAGCAGAAGGATGTGTCCAATGTAAGTCTAAAACAGAGCACAAAAACACACCCGAGTCATCTTCAACTCAGTAATTCAGCTGAAAACAAGAAGTTAATCCAATATCATAAAACATTGAACTTTTGGGTGTGAGGTGGCGCAGTTCTGCTTCGGTGGACAGTTTTGACAAACTGCTGGGTTTTAACCACTTACAGATTACCCAAGCTTAACACTGACCTGGAAACAGAAGTGCTGTGATGCTCTTTTCTTAACATCAATATTCATGTTGGTGACTACCTCTATTAACATAAGGATATGGTAATTTCATGACAGAGGAAGGTCAGGAGGGGGACCTTCAATGATAACCTCAGTAATGACCTTTCTCCAATAAAAAAAACAACATCCACTCCCACATAGTTAACGCTCAGACCCCAAGGCCATTTAGATAAAAATAACCAACTCTCAATTTCTGACCCTTTCCACTAAACTGCTAACACTCGGTTTCTCACAAAGACTCCTGGAGGCTGTTTGAAAGCTTACACTGTCCCCTGGGAAAGCGCAGGCATTGCTAACATTCTGTAACATGCTGCTCTGTCCTTAGGCCCTGGCTCAAGGTTAATGACTTGAACAAATTCCCACTGCTTGCAGACAGAGGGAAATTTTCTCAACTTTTCTGCAGTTTTGTGTTTTCAACCGGGTAAACTCGTTTGAAAATACTGAGCCACTTTTCCTCCCAAACTCTTTCACTTAATCTCATGACATGCTTGTCAAAAATCCAGCCTTCATCAATGTCTTCTCTCATATCCTTCCTCTGTTCCTTGCCGCTCTCCTCTGGGATTTAGCGGTACACTGGTCCTTCTATCCTGGCAGAAGGCAGCAGATCACTCATCAAAGCCCCATCTCTGACCACCCTGCTGGGAACATATGGAGTGTTCATTGCCTGTGTCCACTTGCTGTTTCTGTCCTTCACCGCTTTCTTCACCTCTTTCTTGAAATGTCCTCTATTACTGTAAGCACGTAAGGTCAACCACATCAGATATAGAAAAAGGATTGATAAGAAGGGCAGAAAACGCAGAGAAATGAAATTAATTGGCCAAATGAAAAGTGTAAATTACAAACTTAAACTTAAAGCCAAGACATTACTCACTTACCTGGCTTTGTCTACGTTTATGTCTGGCCCACAATGCATTACTGTGTCCTGTACACCTCCATGACAAGAGATTTATACACAATCAGATCAAGCTCGCTCCAATATACTTATTGTAGCTGCACTTTGTCAACTTACTCTTTTTTTTTCATCACTTCTTCCTCCAAATGGACTTCAACTCAGTATCCAGCCCTCATTATGCTGAATTCTAATCGTTTCTTTTTTCTTCATCCACCACTCTACTTCCTTTTATTGTCATCCCCTTATCTGTGTCCCCTGCTGTGGCTAACCCTACTGTCTGTCGCCCATCTGGGTTTCCATAATAACAGACTATTACTGCCTCTTCACAGAGTAGAGCGCGCACCGGATAGCTCCACATTGATCTGGTTCCAGTCTTTATAGAGCTCAGTCCCAGTGGAGAATTATGTGCCAGACCACAGTTTTCAAGGGAAGGAGAAAATGACAGGAATATGGAATGGACCAATTGTTGGAGATGAATGTATTTTACTCCTGAATATAGTTATGGATTAATCTTTCAAATTGATCTAAATTGTATTGATTATGCAGTTGTCATCAGTCTAAGTATGTGTGTGTGTGTGTGTATGTGTGCGAGCGTCTGTGTGTGTGTGCTTGTGTGCGCATGCTTATGTGCATGTATGTTAGAATTAGGCACCACTCTTACCCAAGTCAGTGAGCCGGAACAGGGAGGGCAATGGAGTCAGCTCATGAACATCACCCGTTGCACAGACTAAAGCCTTAAATACATATCCACTGCCAGTCACGGACTGTAGCAGTAGCCACAGGTCACAAATATAAATATTATTTGCACAATAGGTTCTAGAGCTTGAGGAGGTACAGTGTGTGTGATGCCCTGTGTGAGCTGTATATAAACATGTACATATGCTCCCAAACCATAAACAACACAGCACTCCACTACAGTCACCCCGTTATGCCCGAGAGAGAGAGAGAGAGAGAGAGAGAGAGAGAGACACACAGTCCATCAAGACATTGAGTAACAACCTTATGTAACATGGATACACGCCTGGACTAAGCAACACAGACGATTAAGTTTCAGCAGAACAGAGAGAGAGAGAGAGAGAGCATGTGTTTGCCTTTCTCTGTCCTGTGTGTTCTAATGCATGTTTAATGTTGAGTGGTTTAGTGGCACAAGGACAGTGGAGACTCACATAGATTTGATCATTGCCAAAGCGCTTCTGCATCTCGTAGAGCAGGCTGCTGTCGGTCAGCTCGCTGAGGGATGCCAAGTCGTCATTAGGTGCCGGAGGCATCAGCTTGACCTGAAGACAATGCAGGGCAACAGTTAAAATGAACATGCAATGATAAGCTGACAAAAAACACAAAAAAGTAACAAATGTAAAATGTGAAATCTCTCTTTTATCTGTTTTTGAAATTATCAACGTTCTTATGATATAACTGCGCAGAAGGAACTGTAAGAAGATGAGGTACCTGCTCCAGTTTGCTGGCTCCAGAGCTAAAGGGACCATCTAAGCAACTGTCCTGGGAGGGCTGTCCGCACAGCGCTCCACCTGCCTCTCTGAACATGGCACATTTTTCCAACAGACTGTCCCGCTTAGAGATTGGGAGATACAAGGGGTTCCTATATATGATGAGGACAGTCAAGGAGATGGAAAACGCACAGCAGGTGGAGGGACAGGAAGCATGTTCAGAGCAAAGTGGTGGATGAGAGAAAGAGGGGAACAAAAAAAAAACAACCTTATTTACAATCTAAGTGGTAACCATTAAACAACATTCGTGCTTATGAAACTATTAACCCACAAGTTCTTGACAGGCGTGGTGACGTCGTGTGATCCGCCATCATAGCGTTGGTCTGTTGGGGGCAGCGGAGCGGAGGGGTCCTTCAGTCTCTGCAGCCAGCTCTCCTCTGCGCTCTGAAGCATATCAGCTATAGGCTCTGATGCCGCAATGTCTGGTGACGGGACACACAAGATGGGCCAGTCAGTGTACTGATTAGATGTGAAATATGAACTTCAATGAGACAAGTTTAATTTGATATATACCAAAACTTTTAAAATGTCAAATTTGTAACCTGCGAAATGTATTTTCTCACTATTCTCTGCCACTCGTGTACAATATAAAGACATTGGTGAAAAGACACCGAGAATGTGGTAATATTTATTAGCTCAAGAGGATAATACTCTGCTGTGAAACAACCAGATACACCTTTCTGTTTTCCTGTCTTTGCCCTGTCAACCCTCCTTCAAAATCTGTGTCGATGAGCCTGCACTGGTGCAGAATGTGAACCCCACTGTGGGGTTAAGATCCTCCCTGTCTGTAATGAGGTCTAACAGGTCACAAGAGAAGGGAATGGCTTCATCCTGTCTTTTTATTTCTATGTGACTAACAACCCCCTTGACTCCCATCTCTTATTCTGTCTTTGTTTCGTCATGTGGACGGCATAGGGAGGGGGGCAGAGTTCCAAGTAAGAAAGAGGGGGGTTGTTTCAGTCTCTAAGGGCGTCTCTCACATCTTTTCTAAGCCTACATGCTAGAAGGAGCTATTGATTGAGGCCGGAGCGAGGCAGTCGGTGATGTGATGAAGACCTGGGAGTAAATGGTTAGAAGCAGCCACGATGTTCTAGGTAGATCCCTCTCTATGGCACATTTCATCACTATCACACGAGAGACTCTGCTAACATTTACTATGACTACACCACAGCAGCAGTCTGGTTCAAAGGGTGTTATTAGAATGATCCTGTTCAGGTTGGAGACACGGGGAGTTCTACCCCTCCTGTGTCCCTGTGTATGCGTGAGAAGCAAATACGGAAGATCGATCAGGATCAACAGCCAATAACGGCTTTTACTCCAACATATATGTAATTGGATTTAATAGAAATATGTTAATTTATAATGTCACACCCACCGCAAGACTGAAAAAAAAAGAGAGCTGAGGATAGATTGTTCTTTTTAGAAAAATAACACATATGAGATGCCAAAGATTTAAAAGGTCCCGTCCCTGAGATTAGGGCTGTACCCAAATCAGAATTTTCCAAATCGGCTCTGAGTCTCCAGTTTTTTTCTAGTGAAAGAAAAACACTGCTCCACAGCACCACTAGTGGACAGAAAGTTTACTAGGTACCTTAAAAACAAATTAAATTTAGGAGGCTGGGATTTAAAAGGGATCAATAAATACAAGACCACTGTAAGAGCGGGGAATCATTTTTCAGATGGTAGATGTATCAATTTGCTATCTATCAATTGAGATTCTTCCTGATATCTGGGGTGCACCAGTCAAAACAGGAACCTCTTAAACGGACTCCATAAACACACTTCTACCACCACCACCACCACCAGGTCTTAATCTAAACCTGCTTTAGACCTGATCTTGTATGTTTCCATTATTAAAAAAATAAATACAACACACACTCTTGGCTGATATGCAACCTTCATGCCCGCTAGCAAATGAATCACACCAGCTGCTGATGATTACTGCTAATATCCAACTTTAATCAGAGCGTACATGTGTGTCCAGGCAAGAGTGAGGTGTTACTGTTTTAAAATGACTGACTTCCCTCTTGCAGATACACTCAGATGTGCACAGATAGGTTCACCAGAGACTGATTAAGAGGGAGCCTCATTCGCTGTGTACAATGTGTGTGTGTGTGTGTGTAAGCCTGTGCTTTATATCATCATAGTGATTATTAATGCATTTGAAAAACCTCAGCTGAATAAGCCAAAATCCATTTCTCTGCCTCTTTGCTTCATTACTTCCTGCTTGCTAAACCTCTCATTCTGACTGCAATATGTTTGTGTGTACGTGCACACGTGCATATTTGTGTGAATGCATAAGTGTGTTTGTTACCTGAGGGCTTGTCTTGGTTGCAGTTCAACAGAGTCGGGTTTGCCCCGCGTCTCAGGAGCTGGCTAACGATGCTTGTCTGTAAGAGACGGGAGAAACATCCACATCCATTTTCATTAGATCCTCGAAAAGATTCAAACATTTCTAGTGCACCACTAACTGCATCTTCTCTCAAACCACCGAAACATAAACTAAAAAGCATTACATAGCAGATTAATTACATTTTTTGAAGATGCTCTTGTAAAAAGGTCACAGGATTTAAGATGGTTATACCCACATTTATTGCTACAGTGCAGATGTAGAGGACATACTGTGGCACAGGCCTAGAATTGAAACACTAAGCAGATGATATATACAGAGTATGTCACACATGACAGGTCTATACAAGTGTTGCTCCAGACTGAGGAGATCCTTTAATAATGAGCCTATCTTCTGTCACATGTGACAGTGGAAGAACCCTGTAGTCATCCACCCTCATTTCTACACAGCGTGACATGTGATGGCTGTCACCTCTGTCTTCTATTGTTCTGTCTCTGTTTTCCCTTTAAACTCTGCTCACACAGGCTACATTCTGACTTGTTCGCCTTTCCCCCTCATTGCTCCTTCATTTTCTGGCCCCCTTTTTGCACTTGTCTCATTCACCACCCTTCTTTGCCTCTGTGGATGAACAGCTGTATCGAATCCAAGAAGTATATTGCACTTGTGTTATCTGTGAATACTGATTTGTGATTAGTGTATGTTGATGTATCTGAAGTGAGTCTCAATTTATGGATAATAGACAAGCATCTTCTTCATTATTTCTTGGCAATGTAGGAAAGATGGCATGACTCAGAAGCTGCCTCAGCAGATCAATAAACATAAAGGCATCATTTAAAAATGTTAATGAAATGACTGTGGCAGATAATTATACACAAGAACCTACACAACCAGAGCTAGTTCTAGGAAAATATTCCAGGAATATAATAAACGCAAAACATCCCCTCCTACTGTTCAGTTTTCAGACTGTTATATTTAGTTTCAGTGCGACATCGTTCTGTTTAAAGAGCTTTTATATTGTCAGTTACTAACATGGAAATACTTGCATCTGACTGTCTGGTGATTTACATCTTTGTAGTTACTGGTGTATACAGTATATTAAGCAGCAAATAACTATATAATTATGCTTTACCCATGAGTAACCAGGATTCTCAGTTTATTGCATCAAAAAGGTTTCCCATACACTTCAGTAAAATCAAATCTACATTAAAAAACCAGTAAAGGGGTACTACTATGAAAACAGTCATTATGTCCTCGTTATGCTCTGGAGGCGCTGAAGACTGAATCAAGTTATTCCAGCATTCCATTATGGGAAGGATCCAGGAACTACAAGTCATGATATTCTCTGCTGCTACATTAATACCAACATACTTTTCTGTAAGTCACAGTTCAAACTGCTCTGGAAGTACCAGAGCTTCTTCGTACTAAAACGGAGTAACAAGACATCATCTGCAATAGGGAGGAGAGTGACTTTGCACATTCAGCAGACTGACTGTGACCCATGCCAACAGCTGTTCACTTATGGGTCTACAGCATCTCTACTGCCCACAAACCCTGTCAGCTGCACTCACACCCTATAAATACTGACAACACGTCAGTGGCACCACAAGATCTGAACTCTTCAATGGGTCAAAGTTTACAGGAGGACCAGGAAAAGGTCATCAGTACATTGGGATCAGCAGGGTCAAAGTAACCTCACCTCACCAAAGTAACCTAAACTGATGTAGATTCAGATATTTTTGGTTTGGCCAACTGTCCTTTTAACAGCATTTGTCAGATGTGAAAATGAATCTTGAGATTAACATTAAAGTGCTTTAGAGAAGTTCACTGGTATATCCTATTACCACAGCTTTCATGTGTACCTTCACTATAAAACAGACAGAATTGATCCAATCCCAGCAGTGTTGTATTTTAACACCCTGTCATTATTTTTTAAAATCCAACACAGGACTATTTAAAAATTCTTTCCTCGAGAGAACACAACTTGAAAACATCAAACTCAAACAAGGGAAGCCAAAAGTCAGGGCCCAACTTATCTCAAGGCCAAGAGAGAGGGAAGCTTAATTAGCTGCAGTAATAGGTTCATACATCTTCTTAAAGGGTCGGTCCGGTATGTACTTCACACTGCAGAAGGGGTCTTTGGGTTTAACATACCAGCTAGTGTTACAGTTGCCAGTCAGTGTTTTCAGGCAATGCTTTGCTTCTGCCTCATATCAGCAAAGCATTTTAATTAGTGGGAGCAGTGATTTACTTGGCTGAATACATGCACATATCTCGAAACCCATAATGTCCAGTGTTACTGGACATGTCACTGTCTACAAGGGAAAGGTGGCAGGAAGCAAGTGTTAAGAAGGCTCAGGGAGTAGTTGGTATGCAGGAGGCAAAGCACTGGCACCAGTAAAGAGCTGATGGCTGGGGTGATTTAGCACAGTGAGGGAAACCTAATCGATTCTCCAATCCTCTAGACTGCCACTCTTAAGTCAGATGCACTTACATATTATGCACACACACACACACACACACACACACACACACACACACATACACACACACACACACATACACAGAGTAACTGCAAATGCACAAAATCTGAAAAGCAAGGGCACACGAGGAAGTTATTAGAGGAGTGCTGTCTGGATGATTTGTACATTTACTTCTACTGATTAACTATCATCTGATCAACTAACAACTGGATGAAGGAATCGTGTAGGAGGTAAGAAAGAAAGTGAAGGCAACAGATCTGTATGAATGACACATAGAAAGGTTGTGTGGTTACTGAAAAGAAGAAAGAATTTTTAAGAGACACTTTAGTGGGGGAAGACTTAATGATAGACAACTCAAAGAAGTAGACAGTGATTCTAAATACCAAATGAATAAATTCCCTTTCTCAGCAGCCAAGCACACAGCCCAGAAATGTAATTAAATATCCAGTTGGGTCAGCAAGATCTGAATGTGATCACTTCCCTTCCCTCATAGTTGGACCACTCCCAAACCATGAGATCCCATCGTTTCAACAGCTCACCTCCGCCCCATCTGGAAATCAATCTCCTTCCCTTTAAGACAGACCATTAAACATCTCATCTAAAATGCTGTTAATAAATGCATATGCAGTGCTGCTCCGTGCCGGCAGTTTGACTGTTTCTGATCAATACGCCCAAAAAGAGCAGTTTATCAGAGGGTGGGCAGGGTAACTGGAGGCAAGTTGCTCAGAGGAACAATCCATCAATAATTTACTCATTATTTCATTAATGACTGCAGTCGCATGGGATCAATACAGCAAGATGAGTGGAAGGTAGAGGATGACTTCATTAATGTCAAAAACACTCGGACATTTTGTTGTGCAGCTGTGAATTACCTGTCCGTATTTAGCAGCCAAGTGGAGAGGGGTCCAAAAGTTGTCGTCAGCAGGATGTGGGTCCGCTCCACTCTCTAGCAACACAGACACCACCTCTCTGTAACCACTGGCACATGCTATGTGCAGCTTCAGAGAGAGAGAGACAGAGAAACAAAGAGAAAGTTATGAAAGCAAAAAAGGTTGAGTTGGAGAGGAGAACAAACTACTGTTAGAAGTGGAGAACAAAAAAGGTCAACTCACACACACGGACACACATGAGACATTACTCACAAGAGTGACCCCGTCATCATTGGGCTGGCTGAGGTTTCCGCCTGTGGCTACAAGCTGTCTAACATCAGAAAACATGGTGCTGGGTCTCTGTGTCTTCATGGCGTGCATAGACGACACATCCACACCTGGAAAACACAAACACGATTGGCACACTAAATATATCCAGCTGTCATGCTAGTTTGATATTTTGTGAAATACTCTCATTCACTTTCTTGCAAAGACTTGTATGAGAATATCAATATCACTGACATATCAGCATGTTGAATACAAAGCTGGAACCACGAGATGTTTAGTTTGCTATTCACTACACTTACAAAGCTCACTAATTAACACATTATGTCTTGTTCATTTAACCCGTATAAAAACCAAAGTGTAAAAATGACAAGTTGCTGTTGCTGTGATGGCTGACAGCAGTGACTTCCTGGTATCAATCCTCTTATTGAACTGCATCATGAAGACAAAAACATTCCCAAAATGGCAAGCACTCCCTTTAAACCTCATACATAAGATTTAGCTGTTTAGAACAATCTAGTTAATTTATTGACTTTTGCAATATATAGTCACATTCAAGTACAAGGTCCTGACATGTTTTGCATTTAAAGATTCCCCAGTTTTTTTCAGAAATAAATTAGTTGAAAGGATTTGGTTTGAATTTGGCACGGTGTCCTATGACAGTGGCTGCACAGTGCCAGTACTGAGTATGTGACTTTAAGAGGATGCTGGCTGTGTGCACGGCACCGACAGTGAGAACAAGCACAAACTGATGTCAAACAGGAAATCCCGTCATGCTAAAACCAAGGCCTGGTACGTCAGGTGCATGGTCAAAAGCGATACTTAAGCAATCAGAAGGTCATGCTGTACTCACAGACGTACAGGGGTCTACGAGGGCATCGCAAACTATGAAGATCAATGCACTGCTCCATAATCACATCCATGCAGTGGATCTGACTTCAGTTGCATTAATAGCATGGATTGATTATCAATCAATCTATATTTTACTTGGATAAGCTCTAGGGCACTAACTAATGAGACTTTTCCAAATAGACTGGTTGTATCAGCTAATCAATACGTCTGTCTTTGCAAACACACGACAGCCCCGAGGTTTATAGGTATCTGACACACACTCATAGTGACATTACCACAACAGTGGAGAAAATACTTGTTCTCTAAAGTGCCAATACTTGTAAGAATCTAGTATTACATGACGCACAAGCAACTCAACTAGGACAATGAAAACAGAATATCTTTTAAGCACAAAAAAAACTCTCTCTCCTCCTTTATCTCTGATGCAGAGACACATGGACAGTCTGTCTCTCCCACAACCACACAAACTTGGTGGGGATAGAGAGCATGCAACCAAGTTGCTATAGCAACAGAGGCTGAGTGAGCCTGTGTGAGTAAGAGTGTGTTTCATGGTGGCAAACACCAGCACAATGGGGGGTGGTATCAGGGGAGCTGAAGGTAGGCAGGAGGAGAGAGATCACCACAGGGGCTGGCAGACAGTGGCAGAGAGGAGTCTCAAAGAATTCTGTGGCTGGGTTTGTCAGAGAGAGAGAGAGAGAGAGTGAGAGAGAGAGAGAGAGAGAGTGTGTGTGTGTGTGTGTGTGTGTGTGTGTGTGTGTGTGTGTGTATGTGTAGGGTGGTCTGAGCTGTGATGAGTTGGCTGTCTGCAGTCAGAAGCTTGCATTTGTCATGTGGTCCCTGTGCAGGCTCATGTGTGGCCAATGACAGATGGATGAGGGAAGACCCTCCATCATTGTCTATATCTGTTTCTGTCTAGCTTTGTCAGCATGATTCCCGTTACCCTGTCTCCGCGTGTCTCTCTATATTTCTCTGGTTATGTTCCCTGCTCTCCCTCTGCCGTTCTATCTATGTGCCTCCACCACTTTCGTCTCTGTGCGCCGCCAACTAGCCTGTGCCTTTATCTCCGTTATTCACAGCTTCTGTGTTGACCTTCTCCTTTCTCTGTGGGAGACAAGTGCCCCGTTTGCCTTCCACCATCATTAGGCCTGTGGGTGTACTTTACCTTCACACATACACACACACAACGCCTCCCTTTTAACTGCAGGTATGAAATATTAACCATTTTTAGTACTTCTTAAATGAAGGAAATGAAATATTTACTTTTTCAAATTTTTCTGTGTGATAACATGGAAATGAGCCACCACATTTCAATGAACCACACTGTTGAAAGAGTATTCCACTAATTTAGCAGTGCACTCCTACATTGTCAGAGTCACAGTGGAGGAAGATCAAAATCAATGCAGCAGAGCCAGAAATATTGTCTTATTTAGTCCACTCTTTCGTCTTCCTTGTCAAAACCTGGTGCCTACATTATCCACAATGCAACTAGACCACTGATGGTTCACTCAAAGATTTGCGTGCTATGTTCGCAGTGACTAATATAGCCTCAAGCAAAGTTGAGGAGTGGGTGACAGACGTCTGTTAAGTTCATTTTTTTCTTACTCTGCACTCCCAGATTTTTTTCATTTTCAAACTTTTAGTCTTTAAACCCAACCGACACTGACTCAAGTAACATCTGCATTTATATATATATATATTGTATTTTTAATTTCACATAAGCAGTAGCGCTCCTCATGACCTGTAAACAGACTTTGACGTGTAAAACTTGGTGAATAAAAAGTGTGCTGAGCTTTACCATTTTCCTCCAGGTGCTTTCGGAGGATATAGCTGCTCTCAGTTCCCTCGGAGGCGTAGTCCAGAGGAATGTTTCCATTGACGTCCTGCAGCATAACGTTCACTCCGGCCTTCCAGACGCAAAAGCAGAGAAGACACAAAAACACTGAATTTTAGCCAGGTCCATTCATCAGACTTGAATCGATGATAAAGTGGACCCAATTATCTTGGCTTCCCAGAGGCTTGTAGCTGAGCAGAACCATGGAGACATTAACAGACAACACATTGAATTAAAGAACTCATTAAATAACTGCCTGGGGGGTGGGACAGTGAAGAGCGAGGGCGTTGGTTACCGTTACCTGGGATCATCGGGGTGAGCGCGTGTGTGCGTGTGACAAGATTGATGTGTGTTTACTCAACAAGGACCCTGCCGAAGCACTCTTCTGTTATAGCATGAGATAACATGGGAGACCTTCCCTCGGGCTCCTTTAATGACTGTTACTCTGACGACGGCACAGTCGTTGGTCACAGTATGGTTGTGATTGATTGCTTCTCTTTGGGGGAACTCAGCTGCACTGCATTATTTGTAAAAAATGTTGCACTGCTTTACCAGTTAAACAGAATTGTTTACAAGCCATGCAAAATGTATTTCAGTTACTTCTGTGGGCCTTCCTTTTGTCCTTCTCATTTTTATTGTCCCCTCTTTGGGGTTAGGTACTAAAAAGTAACCCACATCCTTTCAAGTGGCAATCGTCAGTATCCAGCCATAAATCGCTTCTTGTTGTTTGACTAAACTATAAAAGACAAGCCAGTGTAACGATCGTAGCTGGACCTGGTCTGATAACAGGGACAGGGGACTCTAAGTGAGGATCCTTATTGAATATTTACAGCTAATAGAATTCTAACGACCCAGTTGCAGTGCGGCAAACAGATTTATGGCGTAGTCCTTAGACCGACAGAGAGGGAAAGGGTAGCGAAAGCGAAAAATGGGCAGAAGGGGGCTGAAAATGCGAGGAGGGAGCCAGCTGACAGAGCAACATGAGAGCCGTTAACCTTTGTGCTCTAAAAACCAACCAGCAAAACCACAAGGACACTGAGCCTCAAAACCTCAACGCGTCCTTGAACTGCTAAACTGATTTAAAAATGAGACAACTGGAATTTGTTTTTCAATTCTGATGCAGATATTGAGAGGAAACGTTTTTCATCGAAGAGACGCCATCGCAATTACAGTGCGATAAAGGCAGCACAATGCTGTCGATTCCAGTTATCAGGGATTCTGTTCTGGTGAGGTTTGCGGTTTCATTGTGCTCCCATCTGTGTTGTCTAGTGGGAGCTGCTTTCGCTCACTTATGAGGGTTTATTAGGGGTTAACAAAGGGAATTAATTAACATTAACAACTATCAGCTTCTGCTGTGTGAATATTCATGAGAAAACAAGAATCCTTATCGCAATGTGAAGCACAGCTTGAGGAGCAAGACATGAGGTGATGAGAGTCAGAGAGAGAGCATAATGTTATGCCCCGTCTGCCCATCCCCATAACCTCTCACTCACTCACTCACTCACTCACTCACTCACTCACTCACTCACTCACTCACTCACTCACTCACTCACTCACTCACTCACTCACTCAGCCCTCCCTTACTCCATCTTTAAACTTTTGATTTGTGCTTTACCCCCAAAGAGTAATCAACTTTCTCATAAACCTGACGGCTCCTCTCAGGGTGCCTTTGTGTGTGTGTTTTTTTTTTGTTTTTTTTTAGTGTGTGTGTGCGCGCGTGTGTGTGTGTGTGTGTGTGTGTGTGTGTGCGCGTGTGTGTGTACTGCATAGTGGGGGTAGTGAAGAGGTGGGCTAACCCAGACAATTCACTTCAAGGTCCAGTAAAAGTCAATAGGAGTCTGGCTGGATGGAGTTATCAGCTGACTGACAGATATATCTTGCTCCGTCTGTCAGGAGGCTGCGCTCATCGCTGACTACTTTCACTCACAGCTGTTAAAAAAAAAACAAAAAAAAAAAAAACAGCTGAGCAAACCTTGAGATGCATGTGGTGTCTTAAGAATTGTTTTGTAAAACTGTGAACTATTTCAAATTTACATTTACAATCCTGTGACAGACTGATAATACAATACAATCCTGTGACAGTGTGAGATAGGTTTTATTATCCTAGAGTGAAATTGTTCAACATAATGTGAAAAATGCACTAAGTAAATGGAAATGTTTCGCTTTACCTCCTGAGCTAAGTCAAATGCAACCAGACAATAACAGAAAACTGTCACTATAGAAATGATTTTTATAGAGTTCCTTTTAATGCCACACAAAGCTCCAAGACCGACAGATAGACGGTGAAGCAAGCATGATGTGTAGGCCACTGATCCAGAGACATAAATCATGTGTCTGAGCTCACATGATAAGTGCTGACAGATATAAACGAGTCGGTGCTGGCTGGCAGCCACGCTGGCTACAAGGGGTTAACAAGTTGACTTCTGACCCCGACACGGTCCACGCCACAATATGATGGATCCACCTCGGAGATGGAAATCTGTTAATATCAAGCTGCCCACGGTTCATAATGGCTATTGTTAGATGCAGTGACTGCCGGAGAATCAATAACAACTACAAGACATGCGCTTAAAGCAATCCCTGGGGCAGTTACTGCTGAGCTGGACACCGTCTCAGCACAGTGGAAACCTAACCAATGCAAAGAGTTCCCATCCACTTTTTTTCCCGAATACCTACACTGATGTATCTAATCTATCTCAGATCATTTTAACTCTGCAAATGCATGTGTATGAAGATAAAATAAAAGTATTCTCTGTAAAATACATACCCATGTACATTCTGCCATTTCGGTTTTCTTAACCGTAACAAAGAAGTGTACCAGAGGCAACGTGTTTTACAATTGAGACATTAACTTATTATTCTCAACTGACTGCACACACAACATCTGCTCGGCTTTGATGTGCCATGTTGCAGCGTTGTAAACAACAGTCTGTTGGACAAAGTATTTCATGCTCACACTATTTTCAAATCAACATAAAACCTTTTTTTGTCTGCATTATGTACTTTCTGTTATTGCTGCACGCTGAACATTCTGCAGATACTGATACAGGGAAACGTATTCATATCTATAAATGAGTACAATTCGTCGCAGCATAAAGTATTTACTCACATGTTATCTCACATGGTAACTACAACAACCATGAATAACCATTTTGCTGTACTTAATCAGGAGTCTGTTCACAAATTTTGCATTTCCTGAAAATATTATTGTATAACAATTTGTTTTATATATTGTTAGACTTTGCAGGTTTGGGAATTAAAAGAAACGAGATCATACACTACAAAGCATCTGCAACAGTTTCTTGATGGACCACAGAGTTCCACTGTTATGTTTAGAGAGGGGACACGGGAGGCTGCAATATCAGCAGATAAACCCCCCCCCTTAAAAAAAAAAAAAAAAAAAATCAACTGGTGTGAAGTCGAGTTCAGTGCAGCCAGGGGCTTGAAGTTAATCGTTTGACTTCAAAGGACTCAGAGTTCAGAAGTTTTAAACTCATCATTTACAAGCACGGAAAGTGGGTCAATTCCGTAACTGTAACCCCGCTGGGTTTTGCATTGTAAAATGAGAAATAACACTTTGGAACAGAGCCTCTCTCCTGTTGATCACATGGCTGCATAGCTGCACCTTCCCCTGCACAATTTTACAGACTAAAAGCTATTATCTCACAGAGAAATATGATATGACAGAGAAGAAAAGGAAAGACAAGTATTTTTTAAATTAGGTGAAGTGCAGTGGTGGTCAGCAGTTTAAGGCAGCAATTGTTTTCATGTTCTTCAAGAGTTCATATATTCAACACTGTGTCAAAAAGTACAAACTTGCACTCAGACTGATAATGGTGCAGAATTAGGGCAAGTCTGCAATTAATCCCAATCACTTACCACATCTTTTTCTGGGTTTCATAAGAAATGGAATTAGGAAGACATAATTGAGCCACTAGAAAAAAATATGATTTGATAAACATCTTGTGCGCTGTGATTCGAATAGAAGGCCAGCTAAGATGAAACAGATGGAGATCAAGAAACCTCTTTTGAGTCATCGTGATGCTTACATGAGCCAAGTGCAGTTACGTCCTGGACATGGAAAAAAATATAAAAAGGTTTAGCTTGATAATAATCACTGTGTGTTTTCACCGTTAAGTATTACACCACAAGTGTAATATTTTTGTGGAATTATTCAGTAAGACTACACACCCTGTCGTGTTCTTATTTGCTGAGTGACAATCCACCTCCAGTTAATCCTGCCAAGGTCTCAGTGATGAACATTAACCACAGCTAGAGCTAGGGATAGGTTTAGGAATGGGTTTGGGAATGAGAGAGTTTAGAAATGGCTTACTCCCTCTCCTGCTGTTTGGAGGCGAGAGATAAGAGAATTAACATCACCGCCAATCCGGACACAGAGCAACAATGCACCCAGACTTCTCATCAACCCCCACACTTTCCCCACATGACAAGCTTGCTAACATCTCTGTCAGCAAAAACCACTCCGCTGCTGTGTGTAGGAACTGGAGACAGGAAATCAAGGACAGAAAAGCAGAGGACGAGGGGAGGGCAGGGGGAATGGAGAAAGACACGGTGGAGTAGGACATAATAGATTAGTACATATTAGCAGTACTATTCCTTCCTGTGCCAATCAAAGATAAGGCTCCCACTCAGCTCCTCTAGCGAGACTACTGTTCCATTTCTCATTAAAGTGTAAACCTGTTACCACATATTTAGAGGGAAGATCTCTCATTTACTGCTCTGATAAGGGAGCAGTCTGAGAACGGAGCAGGATGACTGGGCACTGGCGGGGGATGTGGTGGAGGAGATGGGTGTCAAAATGGATGAATAGAAGAAAAGGAATATTGCAACTCTATCGGAAATATGGCTTGACTGAAGCTATTTTTACCCTGGTAGACAGGAAGAGCCTAGGGCTCCCCTTTCAGAAACCAACTTCCCTGCTGATTATACCAGGAAAAGAAACGCAAGTGCTTATCTTACCCTAAAGGAAAAATAAAAAAAAATGCACTATTTTGGAAATTGAGACATCACACAAGCAAGCACAAGGCCACACTCACATGCAAGCAGATACAGATGCTGTCAAATAAATAAGCATGCAGGATCAAAGGGCATTCAAGCTGTGAAAGATGAAAAAAATTGTTTTGGTGTTGCTGGATTAAGCTGGAAAAATGGTTGAACTTTCTATACAGATGAATCTGATTCTTTGAATTTCTTAGAAATTCTTTCATAACCGCCTGATCTTTCGCAACTGAGCTGAGTTCTGTGTAAATATGACCTCATTTACTAGGAGCTAGTTCTGTCTTGGTAGTGAATGGGAGACATTTAGTTACTGCCTCCCTGGGAGCAGTATTAAATCTCTCTCACTCTCTCTCTCTCTCTCATGGTATTGCCTTTCATGAAAACATAACTCCCTGCATAAATTGCATTTGGCATATCTATATCACTCCCTGCTCTACAAAGACAGCCTGCATGAATCTTTGCTTGGAGGAAAATGAAATGCATGCAAATACAAAATACCCAACACATACATGAACCCAACAGTCATGCAGTCAGTGCAGGCGGACAGATTCACTCTGTGCACCCTTTGCCTGGCAGCTCTTCAAACATATCCATTCCTCTCAGGAACGTCTCTTTCCTGCCCCACAGACAGGCAGCCAGCTATCACTCAGGACCCAATCAGCAGAACCAGGCTGCACAGGATTCTACCAAGCTCCAGACTGCAGTCAACCCTCTCCAGGGCTAATCAACAGCAGCAGAGCAGACCCAGCCCACTGAGTGACTGGGCTGGGTTCGCATGCCCTCCCCTGCAGCTGGGCCTGCTCTCGTTATGGACCTAATCAGTACAACCACAGCTCTTGTCAAGACATCCTCCACAGAACAGGCTCTCTCTTTGATATCATGCTAATGCAGAAATTTCTAAAAATTCTCACTTTCAGTGATTCAGCTGGGTTTGTTAGAGAAAGCAAAGTCGCATTTTAGACCTCAGTAATCCAAAACCCCTCATCACTGGAAGATGCTCCACTTGGACAGAAAATTCTGGATGACTAATGTGAATAGAGCCACTGGTTCAAAGCTAATTCAAAACATGAAGCTTTTATGCCAAGCTATTCCCAAACATTATCTAATTTGTAGCTGACACGCTTGGACTCACACAAGGATCAACAAGGAAATTATACTACGAACTACATCCAAAAAGTGTATCCATGCATGTCTGTGTGTGTGTGTGTGCGTATGTGTATGTGTGTGTGTGTGTGTGTGTATTTGTGGTACTGGAAAAAAAAAAATTGCCACCCCCACAACATACTGCATGTTCGCGTGTGTATTTCTCACCAGCAGCAGCAGCAGCACCACGTCCGCATGGTCACACACACACGCTACATGCAGGGCTGTCCACAGGTCTTCGTCCTGCAGGTTGACATTCAGGCCTCGCTCAATCAGAATCTCTGCCGCAAACACGTTGTCGTGCCGAGCACACTGCGGAGTTCAATGACAGTACATTCCTTACGATTAGTTTGCAGAAATGTATATTCCCTGATGAATTGCTAACAATAAACAGTGCACAGGGGGTTCAATGCATTATAACTAATGTATGTGGAAATGTAATGAATTTTCACATCCTGCTACGGGGTAAGAATTTGTAAAATACTGATAAAAACATGAAGAATGATTATCGGGAGGGCTGCCATGTCAGAGGGGTTACAACCTCTTCTGTGTCTTCTTGCAGTATAATATCAGCACCCTCTCAGTGCATAATAATGGAAATTTTCCTTCTTTTTTGGGGCACATACAACACTAGAGCTAATCTCTTAAATTCAGTGATCATCATCTGATCAATCTTATCTTACCAGGTGTAACAAGGATCCACCGGAAGGAATGGGACTGTTGGGGTCTGTTCCCTCCTTCAGGAGACGAAACACTGCAGGACAATAGACAACTATATGTTAGCGCCCACTGTATGTGACGACAGACATGATGATCAGAATATATAAAGCAGATACATGCACACTTTGAAACAACACACACGCACATACAATGCCCATACTGATCTGTGCCACTCACTATCAAAACCAATATATATATATGTGTCCTCTGACTGTCCTTGACATGTCACTGTGGATCAGTGTTAAGGCTGTGTGTGTGCGAGTGTGTGTGTGTGTGTGCGTGTGTGCGGGAGATCCTTGTTCCAGCAGCAGGTCACAAAGCTTCTGGGTTACACACATTAACATCACACATCGTGAGCTCCAGTGAGCCGCACAACCCACTCACACACTGACACAGATCTACTGAAGAAAACACAACCTATTACACACAACTTCCATAAACAGATGTGCTGAAAGTGGCAGGCTATACAAGATCACAATGATTATACCATGCCATTGACAATTTTATTTTTAATTCAACATGTACAAAAAAAATGAAAGCAAACACAGCAGGAGATAGTGAGAGAAGGAAGGGGGGGGGTGGCGTACTGGAGTGTGTGACAGATAAATAGAGTGGGATGGACAAACAGGAGAGGGTGAGGAAGGAGCGAGGTGGGGCACTATGGTTTGGACATATGTGATTTCACTGACACTGACAGCACGAGATGAGTACTGACTAAACCCTGGAAGACTTTGTACCAGCAAAACAACCACCACTGTCACGCAATCCACCCCCCCCCCCCCCCCCCCCCGCACACACACACACACACACTGGATTCTTTAACCAAAGCCAGTGACTCTGAAGACAGTAGCCATGGCAATTACCATGGTG
>NW_019525112.1:873277-1065652 GCF_002814215.2 Seriola lalandi dorsalis
TAAACCCTGGAAGACTTTGTACCAGCAAAACAACCACCACTGTCACGCAAACCCCCCCCCCCCCACACACACACACACACACACACACACACTGGATTCTTTAACCAAAGCCAGTGACTCTGAAGACAGTAGCCATGGCAATTACCATGGTGATAATTCCAACTAATGAACCCCGCTGATGACCCCCATGAGGTCATTTCACTAAAAGGGTCATTATCTAGACAGACATGCTTAAGTAACTCATCCATGCCGCGCACGCATGCACACACGCACGCACACACGCACGCACACACAACAGTAAATGCTGGGCAGTAATCCTGTGCTTGTGTGAAACTGTCTTGGAAAGGTGTTACTGTTGGTGTAAATATTACGGTCAGAGTACACCCACCAAACTGTACATTGACGTGCATACGGTATAAGTATAGGTTTGCCTGCATTATATGTACATTTCACAAACACAGTTTACCATGGCCAATGTACAAATAGTCATGCATTCAATTAACAAATATATGAATGAAAGAAAACAGATTCTCACATTAAGGACGATGTAACCAGCAAATACTAAGTATTTCTATTCGAGGAATTACTTGGATACATGTACCAGCTCATTTTCTGTCAGTTGACTCATCAATAAATCATTTTAGAAGTTCTGCACATGCACACATACCAAACAGGCCAAAAACATACTGTACACAGACATTTTTCCACCCCTCAATGGCCTTCAGTGCGTAATGGTCTTTAAATGGTTGATGAGAAACAAACTGGCCAACATTAAAGTCAATAAGTACAATTATCTCCCAACTCTTCAACACACTGTAGACACTCAAGACTGTAAACCACCAATTAAGGCTCATATAAGGATAAAGTAGTTACTAGGGAATAGAGAATGTTCTTACCCTCCTGTCTATCCAACAGTATCTTACTGGGCGGCTTATTAGTGAAGGTGGAGCAGAGATTTTTAAGCATGAAAAGTATAATAGATTTTGTTTCATAAAAAAATAAATAACAATAATATATGATTTGAAGTTTGGTTTGGTTGCCAGTGGTCAGGACAGTCTCTTCTCTCTCAGACTGCCCATCTATCAGAGTCGGTGTTAGTGTTTGCTAGAAGAGCTTACTTGAGTTTTATGGCAAATTAATGAATCTGTCTAAAGAGGGGTCAAAGGTCAAGAGCTACATATCGACACTTAAGCAGTAAAAAAACAAGGCCCAGCATTTGTCTGGCAGTCTGGACAAGAATCAATAGTACTGTTGTACCATTGGCAGGTTCATGATGATCAACCACTGTTAGCCACTGGAATGTGCTCCGGCTGGTATGTGCATTGGTAGCAAGAGTACCAGCAATGTCAGGTATGAACATCAAATCACTTCCTTTCAAGATAAGTGTAAGATGTTTCATAGCTTTACAGCGTAAATCTGTTTTAAGTAATTCCAACTAGTGTATTATTTAAAGGGATTTTGACCACAGAGATACAAAGTCGGTAGCAGAAGTGATAGAAATGACTATGTTGATCTAATGCTGCTGGAAATGGCAACATGTAATTTTAGTTATCCGGTGTTGTTTAAAAGGTGAATTACAGCTGTGAAGTTTCATTTTATTCAGTTTTATTCAGTGTTGAACTAAGTAATATTACCCAAGAAAATACATGAATAGCACATGGGAAAAGCATGTTGAGAGTATTTAGGTGGTGTGGAAGGTTTACAGTAAAGAATGTCCATGTTTGTCCCTGTTGTAATGTAGCTGGAAGAGAAAAGGAGGCCTGGTCATGATGGAGATTTATAGCCACTGAATGATTTACACAGGCACAGTAGAACAGATATATGTTTGTCCCACAGCAGCCACAGTCATTTTCACTTTATGTTAAATCTTTATATGTCACTTGGTGTTTGATTATATGCTGATCTCAAGCTATGGTCTGGAGTATATGAGTGCGAGTGCGTGTGCGTGTGTGTGTGTGTGTGTGTGTGTGTGTGTGTGTGTGTGTGTGTGTGTGTGTGTGTGTGTGTGTTAGTGTTCCTCCATCAGGAGTCTGATGATAGGGAAATGGAGAGTGGGCATGAGACAAAGTCGGCCTTCATTTTGTGGAAAATTGCAAAACAGCTATTCGAGATATATGTGGAGTTTCCATGGCAACCAGATAGGAACTGGTAGGAAGAGTAGAAAAGAGAGAGAACCAGAGAGGATGAGACGGAAACCTAAATAAGGAACGGCCTGACACATTCAATATGCGTCAGGAATTATTACCTGGATGCCCTGGACTAAATACAAATCCGGATTCTTAAGAAACCACAACTCTTTAAGACCTCATTAGTCCACCTTTCCCATGAAATAAGAAAACCGTCACTGTGTTAAGTCTGTGTTATGTTCAGCTAAGGCAAAAAAGGATTATTTGTTATTTGCAGTGAATGTGAAACTTAGAGGCGTGAAGCATGTCAGTCATCTTAGCTACCTATGACAGTGGTTTGCGTGAGATAGCGTACCTGTGACTGGCAGAGAGTAAGGGAGGACAGTGGATGCCTCTGCTAGGGATCGAGTATTAGTCAGCAGAGAGATCACACTGTAAACCAGACAGGCTTGTTGTTTTGGTGCTGTCTACGGCCGACACCAGCCCGTGTTCTGTTGACGAATAGAGTCAGCGGAACAAGCTAACACCTCGTAGCTTCATCACTGAGGGACGCTACAATATGATATTATATACAGCCTACACCTACAGCCAAACTGAAACTAAAACAATGTACAAATCGTTCATTAGTAGCTCTCCGATTCCTAAGAACTCACCTGCTCACCTAGAAATCTATGCTGTCATTCAGACTGACAGAGATTCTGTCTTTAACCTGTTTTTGTGTTAACCAATTTTGTGTTTGTGTTAAACAATATCACTAACCTCCACAGCAAGCTGCGCAAGCAGTGTTGTGCCAGTTCACACTTATAAAGAACTAGTTCAAAGTTCAGTTCATACACATGAAAATGAACAAGTTCACGTTCATAGTTCATTTTTTTAAATATTGAACTAAGTTCACAGTTTCAAAAATGAACTAGTTCACATTCATTTGTTCCGTTTTTTATTTTCAATAAATAGGCCGATATTCTTTTTCAATCACCTCCTACCCATCCATCACCAGCCCCAAATCATCGCCACTCCCAAACTAAATGAATTATTGTATACCACTGAAGAATCACAGACATGAGTTACATTTAAAATCCATATATAAATATAATCTCTCTGAGTCTTCAGTTGTTTGTTCATAAAACTGCTTCAAATGCTCAAACAAACTGGCTTCAGCAGCAGTAGATGCATCTGTACCGTTAGCAACTGCAAAGCTGGGCCGTGTCTATGGAGACGGCATTCGGCGTGCTGTAAAACTGTTGTAAAACTGATTCGTTCAGTTCAGCATTCCTGCAAAACACTGTGCACAAGTAATAACAATACAAGTCTTGGTGGGACTTGAACTACTTGAAGTGGATATGTACATGCTGAATGAGCATGTTTTATGATACAGTACAAGATTAAACGTACTTTCCTTCAGCCTCCCTTTTCGATTCTTTGGCTCTTCCTTATTTTACTGGGCCGTGATATTCCATGAATTTAATAAAATCCCTGTAATGCAACCTCCATAATATGCCACTTACAGCTGTATTGCCAATTTTCTTCATCTTGCAACCACACATATTCTCACCCATGTACGGTGCATTCGTGGACTGCCCCATATAAGATTCTGTTCAAATCCCTCACCATCATAAATGCTTCTGTCTATTTTGTCCTTATCACACAGTCATAGTCACAAGAGGGACCGTCTCACCTCACTGCCCCATGTTTCTGAAATGAGCTTAGACATTTTTCCTGTGCTTCGACCCTGATTGGAAAAAAAGCACTGTACAGTTTTCCAATAATACTTAACTTTAAATGCAGATTATCTTATGATGAGTTCTGTAGGATGGATCAGGTTTCTCCTGCACACGTGAGACAAGTTGATTTCATGGATTTCAGGTGTCTCGGCAACAATGCCATGATTTTACAGCAAATACATTTCAAGTGTATTTCAAATGACTAACCTGCAGTGGTTGGGTTAGAAATGTTTACTCACAACACTGTGCAAATAGCCTCCATGATAGAGAAAAATAATTAAAATAATACAATACTCAGGTACTCAATTTAGTATTTGTGAAGTCTCTTCAGGAAATCCAGCATACACACTGACTAGGAAAATGCAATAGCTTGTTTGTGAGCAGTAGAAAGAACCATCCCAGGGATTGTGTTTTAATCAATTTTCAGGCTGGCCATGTTTGGGAAATAAGTGTCATTTTACATATCTATCTTCCCTGTTGGTTTTGTTGTTAATTTAAATACTTTAACATACAAGGGAACTGTAGACCTCTGTGAGAAAATGAATTGAAAAAGTACTTCTATTTGTCATGTTCTTACATCCTCTGTTCCCATTCATAATAACCTATACAGCTGAACCCCTGAAGCAACAATGATGAGTCATCAAGTGAACCAAAGGTTTAATATCAGATGCTCGGATAAACACCACAGTCTGTGAAAATTTTCAATATGCTGCCTGATGATGCAGTTGACATTACAGGGATCCCTGCTGTATCAGACAGAGTTGTAAGGTTTTAAATTGGATTCCGGTAAAATATATCATGACGTCTTCTACCACCTCTTTGGGCCTAGGCCCCGTTCTGTCAAAAACATGACAGGTATTTGACATGCCTTTAATCCCAGCATGCTCTCCTGCAGAAAAGTATCAATGTATTCCACTAACATTCATATTCACCTACTTCTCCTCCTCTCCTCTCTCTGGTTTGTGTTTTACCATCTGGGGAGATTAATTACATATTTAACCTAAAGTGGCAAGTAGTAACAGTGTGACATGTTTTCTCCACTGAACAGGACACCTGAGTGTTGGATCGATGTGAGGTGGTTGTGATGGCAAGCTGACTGATAAATAAAAGACAGCTAAATGTCTGGAGGTTCCCGCTCTATCACTACTACTGTGAGTGGTACATTGATTTTTCAGCTTCAGCTGCACTGCTGCCCAGCACAGCCACTGCAATTAAAACAGGTGTCTAGAGAATTTGATATCCGTTGAAAAGACACACAACCTATTAAAAGTAAATAGAGAAAGATATAGTTTAAACTTAAACTGCATGAACATCTCTTTACATGAGATTGAGATAAATGAAACTACTGTGTGATCATTAAATTATTGATCTGTGTTCAATACTGAGGACTAAGGAGGACTACTAGCAGCAGTGCCACTTAGTTGTAGAATTCCTCTGGTTTAAAAAGGTATTTAGAGGCTAGAGTCAACTGGACAAAAGCCTGTTTAAATTTCCAGAAAACTGGCAGCTCCATTTGTTAAGAAGCTTCGCTGCACTAATCTGGAGGCGGGGGCTGCATCAACACAAAAGGCTGAACATTGTATAACACTGGCTGTGGCGCACATTCTTATTTTAGCCATGGTATGATTCAATTTCATGAATTGCGTCTAAAGCATTGCTCCGAAACACCACACAGGACTGAAAGCCATTACTGTTGCCTCTGCTTGTTTCTCTGTGAGTCACTGTGCTGTGCCTGCGGGATGGATCTATACACACTGATCAATAATGGAAGGTGGGTATTCAGACAACTCTTTGTGTATACGCATGCACCACATGTACAGTAATTACACTTTCAGCAAGTGCCAGAATATCTAAACCTCGTGATGAATAAGCATGCACGCTCACACACACACGAAAAACAAGCACAGGGGAAATGCACTCGCCCAATAATGCAATCTGGGTATAATCCCCACCAGTAATGTCTCTGGCTTAGTTTGGCATCCCCACTGAAGAGAAGTAGAAGTGGTTATGGCTGGGTAATACGGCTGATATTTAGCACCAGTAGGGGTTTGACATAAGGACTGTCCTAGATAAAAAAAAAGTCACAGGAACAACAAAGACAGAAGGATTCATTCTCTGGCAACCATGAATGTCTTTCATGGCTATCCATCCAATTGTTGCAAAGATATTTTTACTTTCTAGAGCCAAGTTTAAGACTAAACTCATCTCCTTGATAGTCATCTTAAGTTTACCTGAATTGCTGCACACCCTTTCTTAAGACTTAATTATTTACATCAAGTCACATTTCTCACATTGTGTTTTGTAACGGATCATCATCTCAGCAAGAACAACTGACACCGAAATTTCATATTTAATTTCAATGCTCTGTTAAAAGGGGAAGACATAATACAATTGACTGTAGGTTCCATGGCTGCAAGGACAACAGCTGCTGCCTCTCCACTGGTGTCTCCCTTTGATGACTTTAAGATATTGGTTTGGGAAAAGCAATTTCACCAAATGTCAAAACGCAAGTGAGCCAGATGTTTGCATATGACAGATAGAGATTGAGAAGCGAGATGATGTATGGTGTGCTCCCACCAATCTACTGTACTATTCTTATTTTTTCACCTTAACCTCACAATATCCTCCCTAACCTTATGCTTTTTCCCTGCTATCTTTCAATTTCTTGTGCTTTCCAATTTTTCATTTACCGACTGTGTTCATCCTTTCCTCTTTTCTCCACCCCGCCTCTTCTTATCTCGTTCTCCTTCATCTTATTTCCGGTACAAGACAACCGATAAGAAAATAAATCCTTTATGATTTTGTGAGTGTGTGACCGATATCTCCGATTACCTGGCTGCCGTGTCAGCAGACTGAGTTTTCTGCATTATCTATGACTCTAATTCCCAAGCAAGCTCACTACAAAACAGGCTTTAATTAGGACATTACACGGTTCCCCCACAATCTCGCTATCTCTCTCATTCTATTTCCTTCTCAACCTCTTTGTTTCTTTTGCCGTTTCCTCTCTGATTCTTATTGGGCTGATCTCTCGCTTTCTTTCTTGCACACTCACAAGTTCTGAAAAACAATGTTGAGTCACCAAAACATCTTTCCGCACTCTTTTTTTTTTTTTAGAAATCTTCACCATCTTGGGGACACAGTGCTGAAAACTGAAAAATGAATTAAGTTGAAGCAGTTCATTCAAGATAACGGTAATATTACAGATCTAATTATCTTATGGTGTTTTAACAGTCTATCAGTCTCATTTTGCACTTTACACTTGAGGGGATCCACAAGATGAAGGTTTGAAAATAATACAGAGAGCATAAAATAATCAAAAAGTCATCATATTTTTCTGGCAGTAATGTTTTAAGACAGGATGAAACCACATGCATCATGAAAAGGAAATCAACAATGACATACTCTGTTTTATGTTTGTGTTGCAGTCTGCTTTCTAGGCAAAAGACTGTTATCCTGGCATTGTCAGTGAGTTACAACTACAAATTCCTTATTCTTTTACTCCCATCCGCCAGATTAACCCCTAGGCTCTCATTTTAACACGTGTGGATACACATTCCCTCTTCTCTTAAGATGCTTCTGTAGTAAGGGGAAACGATCCAGAAATGTTCCCACATTACTCTGGGGAGGGTCCTAGCCTGAGGCAAATCTTATCACGCTGTGCAAACGAAGAAGAGAGGTAACTCAAGCAGCAGTGGTGAGAAAAACTGGTTTCACTCAGTGAACCAGCACCACTGAGCAATGCTCAAGAACCATCATCAAAGTGATCTAAGTGGTTTGGACAGACCCACAGGCCCTCACAAAGAGACATGCAGAAATTATGTCAAGGACAAGACAGTCCAACAAGACATGAACAGACCACAAAGCTTTCAAGGAGTCTGGTAGAATCTGTCCCTCACACATGGGGCTTCTATGCGTGAGTCTATTATTTTGTTTAGTCTAGATCCAATTCTTCCCTTGAACATCACCAAAAGGACTTTCCCATAGCAAAAACAAACAGTGGACTGGTACCAGTTTTGAGGGCATGGAGGAGTTTGGGTGGTAGGTGGGCATTAGGCAGAGGGGTACCAGATCCGTTTCATGCCAAGCCAAGGAACCCTGGTTTTAGTCTGGCTGTTGCAATGGCACACCAGCTGCTCCCACAGACCCCAGCTGAACCTCCTTGGCAGCCAGGGAGCAGAGATTAGCACAGTGACCTGCAAAGACTGCTGGTAGGACTGACACAGATACACCCGGACAGCTGGGTAAATGACTGGCAAATGACTCGCATAGACGAAAAGAAAGAGGGTAAGGTTGGAGGAATATCAATTTCCTTTAGAGTAAAGTGTGAGGACCCCATGAATCTTATGCATTCATTGACAGTCTAAAATCCATAAAAACAGCCTGAGAATTTCATTTTTTTTTTATTTACTGGCAGCCAGGCTGTAGTCCTACTTAAACCCCAGGCCTGAGGGCAGATGTGATTTATTGTTTGTCTAAGAAAAGCTCTCACAGCCATTTGCCTGATTAAGAATGGATAAATGAACAAATATGCACTATACACAGATACACTGACAAAAACAAAGAAACATTCTCAGACAAATATGAACACAGAAAGGAACAAAATGACATTTTTTTAGATACTGACTGAAAGCAGTTAAAGTAACACAACAGCTCTGAAGTCATGAGTAAAGTTCATCAAAACCTCTTTTTAATATTTTTTTAAATGCTCCTCTGCAGGTATTTTGACTATTTTTATCTTCAGTGTCATCTGTATTTATAGAAAACAAAAATCATTCATGCACACCCAGTATTGGCAAGCTACCATTTGTTTGAAAGAAATGTTTGAATGGTTGAAGCGATGCCCGCTGTTCATTGTTCCTGAGCTAATATTCTAACATGCTAATGTTTGTTTTGATGCATTACTTTGCATGTGAAAACACACATGGATCCATAAACAGTGAAATACTAATCATACAAACTAGCTATTCCCTATTCTGTGTCATATGTCCTCTTGTTACTTTTACATTTGTTTATCTTTGGAGGATACTTACTACCCCCCCTTGACACTGATGCTGAATGATGTACAGTAGGTGTCAGAAAACAAAAGCGAGTGGGCTTTTTTTACCCAGAGTCCTACAAAAAGCGAATGCCATTCTGTGGAATCACTGTTTGCTCTCAACAGCAGACATTATCATTGCTGCTTAGGTATTTTTGTCTCTCAGAGCTGTTTGTGTCGGGATAAAAGCTCCACTCTGTTCTCCTCAGTCAAGTGGACAGCTTCCAGCAGAACAAATCGTGTTACCTGCAGTCAGCAGCCCTGTTTTGGCCCACTGCTCTGAATGTATGTGTGTGTGTGTGTGTGTGTGTGTGTGTGTGTGTGTGTGTGTGTGTGTGTGTGTGTGTGTGTGTGTGTGTGTGTTCGCCAACACTGCAAATCTAGAAGCCAGTCCCCTCTTCCTCAAGTGTTTCCTGTGTACACAGCCACACACATATTCGCTCAACCACAGACTTACACCCTCTGACCCTCTCACCTGAACCCAATACACACCTTCTTTGTCGTCATGTCGTATGATGGCGTCCTGTATGACATCGGTCGGCCTGAAGCGGACGTGGTGCTTCTTGCGGTGGGTGGCTGTGGCTCGAACCTTGACTCCACCTTGCTGGCGCTGAAGGTTCTTTTCCCTCTCATAGTATGCCCTTATTTGGTCACAGCGCATCCTCCTGACCAGGCGCTGGCGCTGGCCGATGGGGAGAGACTCCAGCAGACACTGGTCTATCTCCATGTTCTGACGAAAGACATTACATAGCTGGAAACAACCTGGTGAGGAAGAGAGACAGATCAAGATAGAGAGAGAGAGAGAGAGAGAGAGAGAGAGAGAGAGAGAGAGAGAAAAAGACAACGATAATGATGTTTAGTGTCCGAAAATTATACAGCTGCTTAAAAATAGACGCAAATGTAATTTATTTATGCAGTGTTGCATTGCATGGACATAAGCTGCCCATGCAATGAGCGAGGAAGACACTGTGGTGAATCAGTGAAAACACTGCAGACTATAGTGTTTACTCGAACACAAATTGATGCAGAGCAAATTAGACAAGGCTCAGATGATAAAACACAAACGCTGCCTGCTTCACCTCCTGGCAGAACTGTGTTTAAACATCTCTGCTACTGTTTTGTGTGCATACATGTATGCTTGCATGTCTGTGTCTGCACTCTGCCCAGTTGTGTGTGGGCAACCACTTAGCATATTTACTGTAAAGGAAATTTTTTCTGTGTCTGTTTAACCCTGGGGTGATTTGAAAGAAGCATCACAGCATTTTGTGTGTTGTCTGTCCTGTCCCGAAAGAGTCTAGCAATTCTCCTGACTCTGCATAATCCTTCCGCCTCTCGGTGGAGCTTAGCCAAACAGATCTCATCACAAGGAAGCTGCTAAACCTATTGTTCATGCAGTAGGTGGGCTCAGAGTTAGACATTTAAGAGTATTTAGTATTTAATAAAATTACATAAGCTAGGTTTAAAGTAGACATACGTACATCAACAGAGGAATTTAGTGTTCATGCAATCTGGCATTGAAAGTATTGGTAATTTGACAAATTCAGGTCACTCCCAGCCCATAGGACAAGCAAAATGACGTATTTGCAGAAATGTTGTCTTTTGTTTTTCTTTCTGACTCACCAACTCATCCCTCTTTGGCCCTGCTGTCTTTATATGTCATGCCTTCTTTTATCAAACTCAACTTTACTGTTCCTTTGTTGCCATTGTTCTTTTGTGCCCATTTTGTTTTTAATTCTCCCATCCGTCTCTCCAGTGATCTGCTTGAATGTGGCTCTCTTTGTCTCTGTATTTCATCTCTCTCTTCCTCTGTTAGGATGACTGAGCACACATCAGTCTGTTCGTCAGGTGGAAAGTATATTTAGTAGGACACCTTTGAAGTACTACATGCTGTCCCAATGGTTCCCCATCCCCCTCTGCCTCTTTCTCACTACTTTATCATCTCTCTTCATCTCTTTGTATGTCCACAGAGTGACGTGCAAAAGTCAGTGCTAACATCCAGGAGTGAAAAAGAACGCAACAATAAACGATGTCCTCAACAGTCCTCCAACGGCCATGAATGGACTGTTGCTAATTTGTGTCTACTCGGTAGCGGCTGAGGTGTGTTTGGACTAGATCTTTATCTAAGAGAAACAAAGTCATCCTGGCAGACAAATGCAGCTGCTGTGCCTGTATGTGTTTTTTTTCTGTTTGATATATATCTACACATTCATTCAAACTCCTGCCCCCTCCACCCTTCTCTGTCATTCACACACACACACACACATGCACACACACACACACACACACACCTCCTGTACAATACACCACTGCCATCTGCTCTGGTTAGACATGTAAAGAAGGTTCTTTTGTGTTCAGGTTCCAGACAAGGAGGGGTGGGGGGTGGGTGGCATTATTATACTGTTCATGCCAGGTGTCTGCTTCAACTGTATTTTATTTTAAGAACTTGGCTGCAGTTTGAGCAAACACACACACACAAAAACAGAAAGATACTCAACCTACTGCCTTCTCAAATACTGTGCCACTCCGTCTCTCCACAGTCCAGCTTCCACACTCCCCTGTTATTGCCTCCTTTTCTTCCACTCTAATATTTCTTCCCTCCACCTTTTCTTCTCCTCTGACCTTTCTGATAGGTGACATGCAGTAGTAGTAGTTGTGGTGTGTGGTCACTACCCATAGTAGACCCCTATGGTGCGCTGATATAACATGTCCTGATCTATAGTATAGTGACCCATAGCTCACTGTAGGGCTAAAAGACACACAGAGCATTAAGAGCAGCAACTTGCGGTGCATTAGCTGAATGTACTTGCACATACATGCACATCCCAGATGATTAGCCTCATCCAGTGTGTCAGTCTAATGGCTGGTGGATATACTGTGAGTACAAATTCAGTGTGGAGAAGTAGGTAAAAGGTAAAAAAAAAAAAAAAAAAAAAAGGAAGGTTGAAACTAATGATTATCTTCATTATAAATTCAGTCAAATGTTATTTCTTGATTAATCATTCAATCTGAAAAATGTCAGTAAATCCTGATCAAAATTACATGAAGCCTATCATCATCAGTATATCTTCATATCGCTAGTTGTGTCCGACTAAAGCCGTTTCCCATTGCAACACAAAAACAAGGGTCCTGCGCCGCGTGTTATGCGCTGGCTGGTGCAGCATTTGGTGGCTACTTATATCCTTCGGACTCTCCGTCACCCTCATACAACATCTGTTAAGCATACATTCAAAGCTACAGCCACATCAACCCGTGACTCCCAGCACATAACAGACATCACATGAAATGTTTTACTGATGCAGACATGACTCACTTAAAGTATATGCAGTATAGAGTAAATGGATATACATCAGATTAGAACAGCTGGACACATTGGAGTAAAAATAACGTGAAGTTAGAAAAGATGTTTAGTGATACAGTTTAGTGATCATATAAGTGATACAAATGTGCTTGTCTAAACAAACGATGATGTATTTTCAGTGTACTAGAGGGTTCACTTTAACTGCACCTCAATTCACATGTGGCTTTAGGTGTTGTGATATGTTGCGACCAACAAAATCTGTCCCTCATGACTTGTAACAACCTGCTGTGTGTTGCTGTATGTACCTACTGGTGCTCATGGAAACACACGTCATTCCTACTTCATTTAACTAAATATTTTCAAATGTTTACAGAGAATATACTTGAGAGTTGGATGGTAAAATTACAGTACGACATGGTGACATACCGTCATCATGCTCTGGACAGTCATACAAAAATTACACTGGCATTTGCCGCTGTGTGTAATGAATGTCTCTGAACAGAAAGATGGACTGTGAATGAGAATGGGAAGGACCGAGGGACCGAGTCTGATGGGAGATAGGGCTGAATGAATCTGAGGAGAGATGGAGTGAGTGGAGAGACAGACGGAGAGAGACAGCGAAAGAAAGCAGTTGCCTTCGTTTCCTGCCATTCCATCTCCAGGCTATCAGTTATTGATTGAATGTGGAACATCCCATGAAGGCTCCAGCTAATAACACTGGAAGCACAGCAGGGGCTTTTAAATTAGAAAATAGCACACTTACACACACATGCATAAACACACACAGGCTACAAACTGTACACCAGGAATGTGCAGGATGTTGATAGATGTATGGAGCAGGTCGAGGTTTGGGGGTGAGACAGGTAGGCTTCTCAGAATCAAGGAGAGACTTTATGACAGCTTGCATCAACTCTGTCATAGAATTTACTTATTCATCCGCTTTTATTATCCCTCTCTACTTCTTTCTTTGCCGTTACCTCTCAAACATAAGCATCATTCTCCCTTATTCCTCCCTAAGTCTGCTCATCACTCTTTGCAATACTTGGCCGCATTCTTCATATGTCACTCATACCATCCTCACGTCCTTTTCCATTTCTCAATCCTGCCATTCCCTCCCTTTCTCCAACACTAATCTAAATCACCCTCAGTGTTTCTCCATCTGTCCTTCTCTCTGAAATGACTTTCTCTCTCTGTCAGTCTGTCAGTGTGTTATGAATACACCAGACGCTCATGGGATCTGCATCTTTGTGGCTGTATTTCATCTTTCTCTCCCTCTGCCGCTACCTGCCGCATTCACTGGTCAACTTCACACATCTGCAGCAGCTCTCTGCAGCAAGCTCACACACCCACTTACTGCACACACACGCGCGCACACACACACACACACACACACGCACACACACACACACACACACACACACACACACACACACAAATACCCATTTGAAGTTTAGTTTGTGAAGCAGTGTCGACAGCAAGGGCCCCAGAATTCTTAAGAATGGAAGCTCATACAGTTTATAACCCCCTGCATTTATAGTAAGTATTAATACCACAAGCACACATCCATGTCCGAGGCATACACAAGTACACTTGCACACACACTTGCCTGCACAGATAAAGAGATGCTGAGTGAGTACTTACAGCATTTGATGAAATGGTAGTGAGACATTTTCTGAGCAAGTCAGACAGTCCGCCAGTCAGGTAGAAAGGTAGGCAAGGAGTCAGTAAGTCAAGCAGGCAGGCAGACAGTAGGCAGCTACAGGTTCCAGCAAAACTAACTAATGCAGAGCCTGTAACCCGGCAGTATGCATTATTAATCTGGCTCCCTGCATGCTATCCAAACTCTGTGCCTCTCTCTGCATTATTCACCAGCATCAGCAACAGCTCCAGTTGCAGCCCATCCAGCATTTACATGGGCCCAGACTTACACACGCACACGCACACACACACACGCGCACACACAGACACACAGACATACACTCCCTCGATCCACCCGTCGGTAAGGGGAGCTGCGGCTGTTTCTAGCACTCCTCGCCTACAGCCAGATAACCGCCGCACAACGTCTTCCCAGCCACGACCAACGCACGTGCTCCACTCGCGTCACTGACTGACAGCCGGCTCAGCCCACCTACTGCTCAACACACCCCCAATGACGCAATGCTCTTCACCTCCTTACACACACCCCTCCCAGTCTCCTTCTGCCACACATACACACACACATAGGCAGTGACTCATACAGATGCACACTTCTTTGGACAATTCTCTACCTTCTCAGGCAAAGACATTTAAAAAAAAATGTAAAAAAAAACAAAAAAAAGGAAGGGGGGGGCAGACAGCAAGCACAGAGCAAGGGAGGTCACTGGAAAAAATAGAAGGACAGTGATAGGAATGAAAAGTGGAGGAAATGTATATACAGCAGGGGGAGCAAGAGAAAGAAAAATAAGCAAGAGATGGCAAGAGACAGAGGGGGGGGCGTTAAATTGGATAGAAGGGCAGCTAAAGAGAGAGAGAAGCTGCTGCAGTGCGGCTTTTGGTGCGATGACAGGTTAAGTGCTCATCAATGGTTTTAAACTGGCCACAAATTAACTGCAGATAAGTATAGTTTACTAAAATGGTAGGACTTCAGACCAGTACATTAACACACACACATGCGTTTATCACGCTCCAACACACAGTGTTAAGTGACACAACGTGCACTATGTGCTTGCATCTCTATGACTTTGTGCTTCAAGGCTGTTTTGCATATATGAATACTTCAAGCTTTCTATTAAAAGCAGGATTTGCACGAGGAGAGTGAGAATGTGAGGATGAACGAGGGAGAGTGAGAAAGAAAGAAACGGGAGAGAGAAGCAAGAAGGACTGCAGACGCACACATACAGTGTGGTTGAGCATAAAACAATTTAATAGGGTGTGCAGTGTGTGACTAAAGCAGGATTGTGACACGCATTTTGAAAATCTATGCCACGGTGCTCTCGCACATCTGCAAGTTATACGCTGCATTTTCCGTGGGAGATTTTGAGCTGTTACGTCCCACTCCACATGCCGATCTATGACAATAAATGGGCATGTGGAGATGGGATTAAAGAGCGCCAGAAGCAGGTGAGGCAGTGAACAGAGAGGAGGAGCAGAGCGAGCTCGAAAAAGAATGAGAGGAAGACAGAGACTGGGAGATGGATGTGTGTGTGTGTGTGTGTGTGTGTGTGTGTGTGTGTGTGTGTCAGACTGGATGCTCGAGTAACTCCTGTCAGAGGAAATCAGGTCACAGAAGCTTCTCCTGCAAAACACTGCTAGTGCAACTACATCCACCTGAGTGAAATAATATGGAAGGTTTGTGCGTTGTGTGTATGCCAATGTCCGGGTGCTCCCAGAGGTTACTTCAGTGAATACTAAATAAGTCACATTGCTTAACACCACTCACGGCATGCATACGCACACACAGACAGACAACACACACATTCACACCTCTGCTGCACTCACCAGCCGGACACTGTCATATTTTTGGTCAAGGATATCACAATGACTACCCCATTAACACTTTACCCGTGACAATACAGACCTCATAGTAGATCTGACAAGAGAATGTCATGTTTTTCCATCCAAATGTCATGAGGCATTAGTGGCTCGTGCAAAATCTTGCTATCTGTGCCTGTAGTGATAGACACGTACAAGCTGCATCAGGGAGCAGTGATGTGCTGGAACATTTGGGACAAAAGGTAACACAAGGTCTCAATGTGAAACATCCTGCTAGAGGGCAAGACAACTAATCTGTGGTGTAACAGTGACAGGACAACGGGTTGGAGTCATGTCCTGATCATTTCTACCTCTCTGCAGCTACAATTAGGTCAAGCACCTACACTGTGATGTACACAGAGAGCGCAGATAAAGTGGAGAAAACAGAGACAGATAACGGAGGCATAGATATTTAAATCTCTCTGTTAAAAGACAAATATGCAGCAATTACTGGTGAAACAGTTTTTGTTTGTTTTTTTTAAATACAGGTAAAGAGAAAATCTGTACAGACTGTACGGAGATACGACTCCCATTTCTCACTATGCTCACTCACACGTTATCTTGATGTGTGCAACTATATACATCTGTGTATGTTTGAACAGAATCAGAACTAATGTTATGAATGGTAGCTCATTCTGTAGCACGTGCTGTATTTGGCTGTGTGCAGATTGTCACTCTGCTTCCGTAGACCAGTGACAAACTCTCATTGTAGCAGATTTTGTCCCACAGGAGATGACAAATTTCATTCTCTTTGACACAGCTGTCATTCTGCCATCATCACCCTCAGGTGTCAATCAATACTGTGACTGTGTTAATTTGTATGGCTACCACCCTAGAGTGACTGCATATCCACGCTTGCATGCAATCTGTTCAAATAACACTAATAGTACGGGATGTCTGATGCAGGAAATGTTCCCAATTATGGCAAAGCCAAAGGCACTTGGTAAGTTTGGGGGTGATGCATTATATATGAAAAGAGATCTCCTTGGATTAATTATTCATCATGTGTGATTTACACAAATAAATATTTATTTATTTTATTAGCCAAATTTAAAATTTTGAATATTATTTGCATGTATTATGGGTTGCTTAACGTTTCTGTGATGTGTACTTGCTGGCACATGTGCACCTGCATCCACAAACAACAAAGCGTTTTGAGAAACGAGGCGAAACGCATTTACCAGAAACAAGAATCCCTCGAGCCTGAATGGACCACTTGACTAATATGGATTGTATGTGATCACAATCTATACTTAATGAAAAACACACACCCTCCCTCTCTCTCTCACACACACACACACACACACACACACACAAAAACCACCATTCAGGTTAATCCAGTGCCTTTCTATTCACTATATTATGTTATCTCCCTCTCTTGCTCAGTCTTTATATTAACCCCTCTCCTCCGTACCGGCATGGTCAAAGTAATTTGATTGTCCTTGAGCGCCAAACAATACTGTGTATTATGGTACAATACAAGGTTCTCCATTAAATATGCAGTGAATTTTATAATTTACTATTTGCATTGTTTAAAACCTGCCGCTGAGGTAACAGCTTGTGTTTTTGTCACTACATTAAGTTTTACTGTTACATTTCCAAGCACCGCTGTTGTTTTTATTAATTATACTACTGACAAAACACGACAAAATGGTCTGCAGTTTTTTGGGGTTTTTTTTCAGTATTTCTGACACTATTTCTAACTGGAAATGGAACTGTAAGGCATATTGTTAGACAACGCACTGGATCATTACACCACCATAATGTATGGTATCAAACTGAATGTTGTCAGCCTTTTCAGACCCAGTGAACTGTAATTACTAGTAAGCTGTAAAACTGTAAGCTTACCTCAATACACACAAACGTGTTGAACATCTTTTTAGGCACATGAATGTTGTTTTGGAGGATTAGTTCAAACATATGTTAGAATGTGTAATAACTAGGTTGTACAGTGAGCAGCCATGCATCAACAAGGGTGCCGACAGTTTCCACCCTGGTGGATATTTCCTAGCTGCTCAGGGAGAGAGAGATGAAAACGTGCAAGAACTAAATGTAAGATTGAAATATTTATGACCGAATGCAACTGAGAAGTGGTAGTCTAAAAGGCTGAACAGATATCCTTTGGCAATGCAAAGATGCAATGATGTAGTTTTTTGCACCAGCTGTTATCACACCTGGCTTTTACACAAGATTTAGTGTTGCTTCCCTTCCTGTTCTTACAGAGCATGTTATCATATCAAAGAATAATATGATTCTTAGCACAGCAAAATAAAAAGCTATATAATGGAGCACAAAATAACACCATCATAGACTGGGGCAGGATTCAAGATGATAAAGGAAAAATGAACAAATAGAAGCTTTTAGCATGCAAAATGGCAAAAACAGAATTTAACAGCATTACTCACATAAAAGACATAAGTGTATGCTGTTAAGTGTAATACACAGCATGATTGAAACAAAGTGCAAGAAAATTACACTTTTCTAGCTTTGTCTAGCTTTGAGTTTTTCTGTGCAAAGGCTACAAACAGCATGAAGGAATTTGCAATGCTGAAATTCTCTTGGATGTGTGTCAAGAGTTTTTTGATGAAATGAATTAATAATTGATGAATCACGCAAAAAACATCAGAAACAGAAACAGTTTTCTGTCCACAGACCTCTGTTTGCATGTATGAAATCTGTTTTAATCTGAGTATCACCCTGTGGGCTGGATTATATTGTAATCCAACCATTTTTTCCTCCAAATCAGCAGCTCAGTTCAGGTTTAAACTCAACAGCAGGCATTACTATCTAATATTCATAATACTAGGTAATAGCCTAGCAGCAGTATCGGTCAATTCCAAGGTGGATCGTTGCCTGCAAGAGGATTTAAATGCTTCTCTGCATGATGCTATAGAGCACTGAGAAACACCACTGACTCAAAGAGAGGTTTATGTGCCTCGCTAAAGTCCAAATGGATGGTAATTAATGCTGCATTATGCAATTTATGAGCATTCTGCGGTAGACAAACTCACAAACAACTTATAGCACCAAGCCTTGAAACAATAACAGTTTACAGAGTGCTTACGGATGAGATACAACTGCCTACTTACCAATCCAAAAAAGGAACAAAGCAACATTCATCTCACTGGAGTCCTCTTTCTCCAGCATTTCTTTTTGGTTTGTTTGACATGATTTATCAAACTACCTCAAAGACAAAACACTACAGAGTGGTTTGTTGATTCTGAGTAAGAACCAGCAGCATTGGCAAACTTTTCAAATTAAATATTTATATCAACAATATTGTTTAATACAACATTTACTGAGACAGTTTTTAAGTGATTTAACCATTTTGTTACCCAGAGAACCAAGCTGCAATTCGTTGTTTTTACTATGTCCCTAATTTGCTACACTTTACCAGTGACATATCAAGGGTAGGTCGAGATGCATCATTTAATGTGATTTTCATTTGTTTTGAAGAGCATGTATGTAGAGTTTCAGATATATAGCAAAGCCTGTCACAGTGTTGACTCAGTGCCATTTGTGGAAACACATTAAAAACTATTAATCAGTGAAAACATGTGATAGACAACATTGGAAAGATTAAAGTAAGAATGGCATCCATATAAAAACCAGTCACACCGTCCATCTGTACAGAGGGGGTATCATAGGGTGACTCAATCACAGACAAGCCAAGTGTTGTTTTCAACAGCTCATAGGCACTGATCGAACAGACACGGCAGAATGACACATTCCCCCCCTCGGAAATCTGTTTCATGGGTTTGACATAAGGCAGGCCATGTCACCTTTGCCCCATTTGTACCAAACTAAATGAGTCCAAACATAAGTTCAATTGCTGCACATGGCCACACACTTTGTTCAATCTTGTGAAATTTTGTTAACGTTCTGAATCACCTGCGTAATCAACAGACGTTATATTGATGGTTAACTGGCCTAAGAGCTCACAGCAGAAGTCAGCTCAATACACACCTAAACATGGTATAAAGCTCCCTAATATTCAACTGTAATTCTTTCACCATCATACAAACTGACAGTAAGTCTATTCCCTATTAGCAAAACAAACAGGCAAACGGTTGGGTATAGTACGTTATTACTTAATTATTTATTAATTACTCCTACACCAATCCCCCATTGATTGGCAGCTAGCTAAACCTGGATTTCTCCAATTTCACGGTTCAAGAGTCAACAGCTGAACTTGAGAGGAATGTGAGTGAAGGACAGAGAGATAAAATCTGTAGCATCATCCAGTTGGTAGATTGCTGAAGACTGGCAGGCTGTTTCATCTAATTATCACTGCTGCCTAGCAGGCGAAAAAAACATGACAAGATGGAATCACGAGAGAGGGGGAATACAGCAAAAATTCTGTCAGTCAGGTGAACTTGACAGACAAATGAAGTAAATTAGTATGTGACAAAGGCAGTGAGAGACAGAGGAGAGCTATAACAATTAGTAACTTATCAGCCAGTTTTTCCCTCCTCTTACACGTTCCCGAGCTGAATAACTCACTTTCTGCCATAATTATGTTTCATTTTCTCTCTCTAAATCATCTCTCCTCCCCTCCTCTCGTCTACTCCAAAATCCCTTAAACTGGAAGCAAGTCCATCTCTCTCTGCCTTTTGTCTATCCTTTACTACCCTCACCCCTCACTCCCACCTCCAGGCAGCTGACACAATGGACAATATGGGAACGGACAGGATGCCTGCAACATTCAGTGAGAGACAATCAGTAACCAGACAAACAAAAGAAAAGCACAACCCTGCATGTGAGCAAATCCAAACTAAAGCAGCACTATAGACACAACGTCCTCCTCTTACCTCATTCTGCTCCCAGCTGACTGAAAGTGAAAACCATGACCACTGCCTGACAAATACTGTATTAGTGACTCACAGTGAGCTAACAGACTCATGCACAGTTGGATCTAAATACTAACGCACACCACCGTTCTGCTTATGTTCTCATGCTAAGCTCACAGCTGCTCAAATTCAAGAACCAATATTCCCTAAGATACCAAATACACATACACACTTTACTGTGCACATTGTAAAAACATTTAAAATTATACTCAATCAGCTGTTTTGTCTTCCCTTGGCAAAGCCTGAGTATTGCAGAAACAACTATGCAGTAGTGGTAGATAAATACATGAAGAGAGAGCAGGAAGAGAAAAGCTTCATTAAAGTTAAGTTTGATCGTAATGGTTCGAAGAAAACGGCTTTATAGCGCTATCTGTATCATATGCAAATTGTGACAGTTTTGAAATACGGAGGACATTCTACATGAAATTACATGTTGAGATGTTGAGACTGCAGATCTAGAAGTGGGATCAGGCAAGATCAGACAGACATTTGGCCAGAGTGTCATCAACAATTGTTCAATTTCATGCAAGTTCAGCATTTATCTCGCTAGACCACTGCAAAAAAAACAAAAAAAAAAACAGGAAAGTAAAGAGTTAAAGGAGAAGTGACAGTGAAAGAAATTGTAATGACCCTTTTCAACCAAACTAACGTTGCAATTTTTGTGGAAGACTAGACAACAGCACAAAATCATGTATCTGAATTCACAATATAATGTTGCATGACTGCGTGATGTCTAAACTGATATTACAAAACTGCTGTGCAGAGGTGAATACGGAAACAAAAAAAGGCAGAAAGGCCAGTGCTGTTAATCCAGTGTTTTTGTTATTTTTCTGCTTCAGTGCACAACTGCATTGAAACAATGGGAGGTAAGTTTTATTCCTTTGAAATCTCTCTCTCACTGCACCTTGATCTCAGCATCCTGTAGATCTCTATGTTCCCCTCGGACAAGTTAGAATCGATCCTCAGTCTCTGCTGTGCTAAGTTCGGTGAAGCCCTGCAGAGAGCGTCAAGATCAGACCCTATACACCAGATATCCACTGTACATTTTCTGCTGTTACACTAGGGCTGAAGGTTTGGAAACTAAGGTTTTAACATCGCAAGTTCCTGGGGTAATATAAATCACAGATTTTCCAACAAAAAATTTAATTAATGCCATGAAAGAAGTTTTAAATACAGACATGCAGATTATCATGGTTGTTTTTTTAATGTTTCTGATTTCTTATACAACAGTTTAAATGATAATATTAGTATTGCAACAATTCCTATTACAAGTTCACTGTCCTTGAAGTTTTGTTAATAGATTTTGCACCCCACTTCATTGATACTTGTTTAATATTTTGTCCAACAGCTTTAAGTATAAGCTGCCAATTTGCATGAAAAGTATTTACAAGAAACCAACACAGTAATTAATGTGTTTGCATCTCCAGTATGCAAAAACACAGGTACACACAAACAAACGTGCTAAATATGGATGGAAAAAAGGACTCCACAGGTTTTTCCAGAGAACAGGGGTAGAATTTGGCAAGAGTTCCAATGAAATACTATGATCTCAGTACCTATACAATCCCAATTCACATACAAGTTAACTTAAAGATTTCTGCAGTGAAAAGGGCCATTAAAAAAAAAAAAGAGGAGCTATTGATCAGAAATTGTTTTAACATATCATAAATTTCTGCATAACCCATATGGTTGAACTACATGACTAAACTGTCCAGTTTGTGTGTGTGGGCATGTTTAAATGTGATGGTGTTTGTTTACAGGTCCAGTCACCATATCTGACCACAGCTTTGCCAAAACAGCTGACACTACAAGGAGGAAGGACTGACTGCACACACACGGACACGTACTCACAAACCACACATGCACACAAGCTGACATTAGCGTGGTGTAAACACATCATCATGTCGCTAAGCAACCTACTTGAAATGCGTCCTCCTTTCCAGTACAGTAAAAAAGTGAGGCACAGAGTGAACAGAAAGATCAAATATAAAACTCAACTCACTGTTTAACCAAATCACGTAAGAAAAGATGCAGGAGCAGAGGCCCAGAGTGGAATGGCTTTGACCCAAATTCTGATTATTTACTTACAACCTTTACCTACAACTTTGAGAAAAGCACTATGTTGAGCTGTGTTTCGCTACAGGGCAGTTCTGCTCTCAGAGTGAAGAGAGAGAGAGAGAAAGAGAGATCTCCATTACTGACCCACTTGTGCCCCCGACCATACAATCCAAAACACTGGCAGATTCAGTCATTCACTTAAACTGACTTAAAACATTAGCATGCACTGCTTTATATTGTCTGTACTGGAGTCCTTTAACATCCACTCAAATATCTCCTCACAATACATATACAAATGTATGCTGTACAAGGACTTTGCGCATGCAAAAACAGTCACCCACACCTACTGGGCTGTCACATTGGTTCAAACATGGGTTAAAAAGTTCATATTCAAACTGTAAAGACCTGTTTGAATTCAAAACTCAGTCTCTACATGCAACAGACTATTTGAAGAAGTTTGCCTTCTGATCCAGCAGAGGGTGCTCTAAAACTTAACTCTCAGCTTGACCTATGGCATGCCCTATTGACCCATCAGTAAACTAAGCTAGTAATGTTATGTTGTTTGCCACAAAAATGGAGGACACTCATGAGCAAACCCGTCCTGAGGGGACAATTATGACACCAAAGCATCTGAGAAGCCGTGTGTGGAAGTATATTGGGTTCTACACCATAGATGGCTGTTTGTCAACTTTGTGCAAGGCTATTTTACAATACAGCGACAAGAAATCCACAGACTCACCTGCTAGCTTGCCACCCAAGTGAGGCAGCTGCAGCGCTACAGACGAGAGGAGCAATGTCAAATGTACAACCTCGCCTGACTGCCTGCTATCTGGCACACTCAGTTTCAACAGGCCACTTACCAGAAGCACATAAAAATGCTATCAGCAATAAGATAACAAGATTTATATGCAAGGGATATGAGGCCATTGGTATTGTTTTGGGAGAGGGGTTTCGGGATCTCATGATAGAACTGGAGCCACGATATAAAATTCCAAGTTGCACTGCAATCTCATCACACAAAGTACAACTGTGTGACACCACACTAAACTGTCTGAAATAGCCTAATGTGTATTCATCCCCCTCCTATTCATAATTAATGCCCTGAGCCTACCAACAGATCTGAAGCTGAACAGACTGATTTCTCGCACTCCTTTTCAAAGACACCTTCAGAGCATCAACACTGCTCCACTAAACTCTATTGCAAATGTTCCACCCTGAACTGACTGATTCCCTCTTTAACACAACAATAATCATTTTTGTTTAGCTCTGTTTGCAACTAAACATTCTGCCTTTTCTCCTGAACTCTCCGCTGTAAAAGTGCAGGTAAGTGCGTTACATGTGTCGAGACACAAACCCTTAACCCTTACACAACATATATGGTTGCTGTGATTTCTAAATAAAACAGGATAATCTGGTTAGAAGGGGCAGCTAAATGACTAAATGCTAATTCAAAATGTAAATGTATCTCTTTGCATATTCTCCCTAGATACAAACAGTCAGCACGGTTCACACATGACTGTCACAAGAGGCCAAAACACAAGATTGCCTTCAGTACAGAGGCCTTGGCACTTGTATGCTCTGCTCAGCAACAATGTGGCCTTGATGGTAGCCACTGAAAAGATGTGAAACAAACCACCACCCCAAATTCACTTCAACAATGTGAGACAAGATGCATTCCAACAGATATGTAGACAACTGATAGTCCTGGTAATGGATTATTCTTTCCAAATCTATACTAAATGTTGATCCTTAAATCCCTGAAGTAATCTGTTTCTCCATTCAGGATGCTGGCCAAAGAGAGGAGACACTGAGCTAAGGATTGTGATTGGCCTTGTTGTGATCTCTAGCCCCTGCTCTTCAGTTCTGTCTGTTTGTCCCTCAGGGGTCAATGCAGGTCAGCTTCATCATTAATCACACATCCAGATGACTGGCACAGGCTTTGCCGATGAACTCACAGCAGGGAGAAGACCACCCTTGAATTGAAGGAGCCCGTTTCACACTGCACTGTTGAGAAGCAGCTTCTCTGCAGAAGTGTTTTTCAGCGAGACTTCACCAGCTCCGAGGGTGCTGTTCAGTAGCTGACCCTGTGCTTTGATCTCACTGTGGAGTGATAAGACAATTTTCCAAAAGGTGCCAGAGCATTGTCACATGAAAACTGAAAGTATCAGCACACCAAGTTTCTTTACAACAACACCACAACAAGACAGCATGTCTCTCTCTAACAGACATAAACATAATCACAACAGGTTCATGCTCAAGTACAGCACTCAAGTGTGACAACCTATACATGTACCCCAGATTTCTCACAGCACACTGAAATCATTCCTGCACAATCAGCTGTTCATTCCCTGTCGGAAACACACACATTCTTCCACACTAAGCATCTCATGATATATTTAGACCAATGACAACTGCACAGCACATCTGCCTTTCCTTTCATTCCCTGTGGCATGCTGGGAGCAGCACATGACATCTATGACCACTATCACACACATGTCCCCTATCTCTCTGTGTTCGTCTCACATGTTGTCATGACCTGAAGACAGTTACCAGAGCGAAAATCACACATACACTCGCCATCGTCCTCAAAATCAGCCTTCGCTCTAATGAGAAAGGAGGGAACAGAGGAAAAGCGGAGCCTTACCGGTGAGAGCCCGACCACAGGAGACACCAGGGTACGGAGGAGAGAGAAATGTGTCTACCCGACGAAAAACCCAACAAGAGCCGCCTCCCCGTGCTCCGCCACCAAATCAATTTCACACTCTCTCACCTCCCCGCCACTGTGATGTCACTCATTCATCCGTTTCTCCGTAGCCATGGCAACTCTGCCGCTTGGACCTGTTCATTCTTCTACGTCTGCCTTTCTTTCTCTCTGTCTATGTCCCTCCCCCTCTCCAGACCCCAGTGAAGCCAGCCCACTTACTCCATCTGAGGGGTACAGTTACACCCCAAGCCTCACTTGCATCCACCCCCTTTCTTCTCCTTTATTACACTGCCGGGCTGGTGTAAAAAATGAGTAGGAGGGTACAAAACACAAAAAGGGGAGGCGTCCCAGATTCACCTCATGTAGCATACACGCCCTGAGGGAGTTTGTGGTCAAACAAACATACTTTTTTCAAGGCGACCCATAAAGACAGAAAGGGCAAAGAGAACTGCCGGATGAGGGAGACACAACAGAGCCTCATCAGGGTCGCCTTGAAGTCTCTCGTTTGGACGTAAGGCAGCTGTCTTATTTGCACACAGACATACAGAAAAAACACAACATGTAATGCAGCCTAAATGCTGATGCATAGATGTGTTTGTAACTCCCCAATGCACTCACACATAAAACCAAACACTCGGCCCTGCAGTGCACCGTGAGGTGATGAATAGTTAATGACCACCACCGTCATTATTAAGGTGCCCCTCTGCTAATAATCCCCATGTTGACCTTGGAAAGGCGTGGGGGAAAACATGGTCATTGAGAGACAAATCAAACAAAGACACACACTTACACACACTATCACCCTGTCTGAAGCCTTCTCCTTTATTCAAGCACAAGCTGCCTTCTTGCTCAGTCCACATTTCTTCTCCGAGCAAGCCCCCACAACCGTCACAGGCTCAAGATGTTGATGACGGCCTCACTTCAACCATTTCACCCTGCACACTCACCACTCACGATCCCACTGTTTTCATATTTTAATTCTCCAATATGTATCTCAACCACACACACAGAGAGGAACAGATCAAAAACAGAGACAAAGACACATGGGGTTAAAAAAAAATTAAAAAATCTACTTGTCAGACATTATCTGAGGACACAGTCTGCAGTGAAACAAAAGACACAGAGGCAGAGGTACAAAAAGTAATTAAGCAGTGACCAAGTAAATAAAGAAGCCCCAAAGGAAGACAGAAAGAGAGCAGGGTATGTCTGAAATAAGGGGGATCTCCTTTCTCCCCTATCGCTTCCCGCATCATCTGGTTTTTAATTAGCTTCGCCTGCTGCTCTTCTGGAAAATCTTTCCATCTGTCTGCACCAATCCCTCGCTTGACATTGTTAATCTCACAGTTACTTCTCACATAATTAATGGTTAGTCTTACACTGAGATAGGTCTGGACATACTAGTCTTACCCTACCACTAATTACGTACAAGTTTTCAGTCAACTAATGTATCCTGATATCATAAACTGCAGGGAGAGGTTACCTAATAAAAGTTTGTATTTTTTTTTTAATCTCTATTATTTCATCACTATTAGAGCTGAAAACCTAATTTTGGACAGTCGAGCAGCTTAGCCACATACACTGTACATATAGTCGACATTATGGATTACTAACTTATGCTGTTTGAGTCACAGCTAGTTTAAGCCAGTCCCTTCAGGCAGAGGCTCGTTAGATTATTTATATCCGCATAAGGCTAACGCTAACGTCAAGTCAGTAAAAATCCACTGCATAGATAATATTGCTCCACACTGTTAAAACCGAAACTCAAACCAATGCAATCATTTTAAACCATAATAATTGTTCTGACCTTTTCAGTGAACAGCGGTTATGTTCCCCTTGTCCTTCTCATAGTAGAGGAGTTTGGCCAACTAGCATCAATTAGCATCTAACTAGCAACTAAGTGACGCAGAGTGTTTGCATTGTCGTGATGCAGTTGGTTTACCTCTTTCAAACCTGTAGGGTGCTTCCTTGTAGCCAGTAATACTCCCGTTCAAAGATATGAACTTAAAAGTTATCATGCCTAATTTTACCTCTTCTTCCCCACTCTTGTGTGTCTGTCCCATTGCAGTATCGTTACCGTAAAGTAATGCGTTAATTTGGGAACAGGTTGGGTAAGGCGTCGGCCGACCGGAACACATGAACTACATGGACAAGAGGATAAACTGATTTGTTAAAGTTAATAAAATAACCTACGGTACTGCAGGTGAAATCCCTTTTTTGTGTGTTCTCAGAAATATAATAGGTCAAATGTAATTAATTTTATTAATTATTTTATTAATTTACAAATCTGAAATTGTTATTAACTTGTCCGGGACAGGCTCTTAAAATGTAGCTGTTATTGATATGGACCTGGTCCAACGTGGTCTAGATGGGAAAAACGCAGGGAAACCATCCTCTCTTGCTTTGATAAATAAAATAAAGTTGTCACAGTTTGAAGTTTAGGGGGAGGTTTTAAATATATGTAAAGTATAGATATAAAATATATCTCTATAGTATACACTCTTCCACAACAGTAAGAGGTGCAAAAGACAGAGTTTGCTCAGTACTGTAACTTAAGTTTCCCCTTAGCTGTGAACCTGAAGCTAACTTTAACATTCCTGTAACTAACTTTTACATTAGCAATAATAACAATAGTAGCTTGGTGAGATTAGCCAACTTTTCTCTGAAAGTTACAAAGCTACAAATTTTTGTCTGTCAGATGATCTGGCACAGGCTATGGTATCTTTATTTTTTGTTTTATTAGGGCTACTTTGCTTATGTTACACCCCCCCAGTTCTTTCTTCAACGAATTGCAATACAGACTGTAGATCCTTAACAGTAAAATGTCTGAAATACAGATAAAGACGATATGCTATTGATTTGTCTTAAATGTTAATCAATATCTTACTTATCTGATGTTTAAATTGAATAATAGTCTGCAGCTCTGCATACCCACTCATCAGTAATAGTCTGCACAGAAAGAAAATTAGTGTGTTTGGACATGTTGGAAGCTTTGACCTTCATTTTTCACAATTAACAGCATAATGTGCCTCTCATCAGTTCAGTCTGTCTGTGACTATATGTTGGACTGCTAATACTCATACAGCAATCTGTCATGCTGTTGTTAAATCTATAAGCACTGCACCAGTACAGTATGTGCCCTTGAAGTTATCACACTTTACTCTGACAACTCTTTATTGCATTCATCTTCATCTCATCCCCCAGTCACACAGGTAAGTCTGTGGTCATGGCTCCAGCTGCAAGCTAAACTCCCTCTTCTCTGGTTTAAGGTCAATTGGTAAATGTAAGAAGGATCAAAAGAGGTGGAGGTAAGTACAGAGAAAAAGAGACAGGAGAAGTTCAGGGATGAGTGAGTGTTAAATCTTGGAATTGAGGTCCATCAGGGGAATGAAAAATTCACACATACATAGAATTCACACATACACACCTGAGGGAGGGACCTGTAATCCAAAGCCGAAGCAATTCCCTTCACAGTATATATAGCCTGAATTGTTGCTTCAACTAGACATTATTCTTCTCTTCAGATCTCTTATCCACAGTTAGAGAAATGAACAGAGAATACAAGACTAACTTTAAGTCCTTTAGTGCTCCTTCCTCCATATGTTCTCTGTCTCCTCTCCTCTCACATTATCCTTCACCTTCAGTCCTCTCTCTCCACCGTCACTGTGTTCCACCATCAACATATCCTCTGTCTCTCTCATGCCCACTGTTATAAACTACAGTTTGACAGAGATCCACAGAATATCAGCATGATAGTAAGTGGGAGTGTATCATAGTGTTTTCAGAGGGGAGCATCATGCCCCATTAAGTATTGACCTAATTTGATTATGGGTTGAATGTGAGAGATGACATGTTTGAAATAAGGCACACAAACATCACAGCCAGACATTATCTTTCATCTCAGTGTAAAATCCCCCCACGGCTTCTCAGTCAGATCAAAGCAGAGTTTTTAAAGGGAATACTTAACCAATGCTGTTCAAATCATTAACACGACTCTGCAGCTGGGCTCCTACTCAGCACTCTAATATACGCTACATTGTCTAGCTGCAAGCAAGACAACCTGGTAGGTGGACAAGTGTTTGTTTGCAAGGGGGAGGGTCCATGTGTGCGTGCGTGCGTGCGTGTGTGTGTGTGTGTGTGTGTGTGTGTGTGTGTTGGAGGCTTGATAGAGATGGGAGCAGTGAAGCGGCTACATGTCATGCACCTGCCCTCATACACATTCCAGAAAGAGGAGAGAACCAGCTGCTTCCTGAGATACTCTCTCGGCCCCTCTTTTCTATCTTTTCTTCTATCTCGCCTCTCGCTGAGAAGGACCTCTACCATCTTCCGCTGTCACCATCCTTTCCATGTCACACAATCTAGTCATTTCAGCTCCCACTCCTACACACTAAATTACCCTCATAACGTTCAAGTGCCGCAAAATATGGGCTGCTCTTTTTTTTTTCTTTTAACAAGTGTAAATTCCAGCACTGCCCACTTCAGCTAGATTTTTTTTTTTTTTTTACCACTCCATCTACAAATAAAATTCAGCTCTGCCATTTCAGTTCAGGGTCCAAACAGGTGAGAGGCAATACATGTTCATACACACACACACAAATGTAGCAGAGTCAAGTCCTGGCAAGCCCAGACACTGACCCTGACATCGATGTCCCTTACTGACATCATGTCCAATGATAGCCCTGGAAGGGAAACAAAGTCTGCAAGGCCGCCAGTCACATGCCAGTGGCAGCAAGCCTGCATTAGTATGAGGAAGTCTTCTATAGAAAGATGAGGTCACTTGGGGAGCAGCTTCCCCCCCCCCCACCTCTGACAAAGACTATCATATTGGTCAATCTTTGTATGCACCTGTTTATTACTGAACCCATGTGGACAGCTCTGCTTTGATGATATTGTTTCATCAGATGGGGAAAATCTCAGACCAAAGGTCTTGGATTTAATCTTAGCCTGCTGGAAATGTTCCACGCCCAAATAACATGTTGTTGCTGCTGCTGCCAGCAGTGCTTCCCACCACCTGTCATTAGCTATAGCTGCTGTTTGAGTCGACCAACTGTCCAGTCCCTTGGGCCTCACTTATAAGAATAGTCTGGGATTTCATCCGCATCTCAAAATCACTCTTCAACTCATTCGGACGCCAGAGATATGTATACAGGAGGAAGAAAGGTTATGCATTAAATCTCCTGTTTTCATTTTGAGTTCATCCACTTAAGCTCCTACTTCCAGCATTGGACATGATCAACTGACTGTAACAGCAAAATAATTCTCTGAAGCAGATTACTCAATACAACTTTAATTTCACAATTTAAGTAATTCAATTATCTTCTAAACATTTTCCAAGTATCCACTGATTTTATGCATTTGTTGAAAAAAATTGTATGAAGCCTCAGATGGACAGAAACCGTCTTAATCCCATCCCACCCCCACTTCTGTCTGCGCAGTCAGCTGTCTGCTCTCTGACGTCAGGCACATGAAATGCATCTATCTAGTCTGTGTCTGTGTATACATGTGCCTGTGTACTGGTGGGTGGGGGGTGAGTTGGGATGTCTGTCTGAGGAGCTGGAAATCCAGTAAGCATGGTAACCGGCTAGTCCCGTCTAAGAATAGATCAACTGGTAGACAGACCAAGGGTTAGACATAAGAAATGCAGACAAAGGCTTCTGACCAATAGGAGGCCCACAGTTAGAGGTGTTAGCAAACAGGAATTTCTCTCCAGCTTGACTTGACTGATCAGAGAGCAGACAGAAATATTCAAGTAAACAGGTGGTGGCAGTATTTTTTAGTTTTAACTTTCTGAATATTGTGCAGCCGTGACTTTCACAACCACTGAAAATGTCCTCACAGACCTCTGCGAATACATATTGCCCTCTTTAATCATGCATAAAAGGTGTCATTTAAATCTTGCCAAAGCCACGGGGCTTCAGCATCGCAACACAGCTGGTGGGCTGCTTTACATGAGTGAAACGGTGGGGGGGGCCTGTATATTCCTTGAACACCTCTGGAGTTCTGACAGCAGCAGATCCATCAAAAACCTTCCTTGTGGGGATAAGTCTTTGCACAGCCATCCCATCCTCCCCCTTCATCCCGCTCTTCGTCATCATCCACTCTTGCTCATAAATCAACCCATAATTATCAGGGAGGGTGGTGACTAAGTCTTGAGACCATGTGGCTCAACAGCTGACCATAGCACAGGGGACTGGGCTGCGTCCTGACACAGACCGTCAGACAACAGTTTTCAGACATTTGTTTCTTGCCAGTTACACCCAAAGACCAATGCACTCATAGTCATACAGTATTATAAAGTGTAGAAGAAGGAGAAGAAACAAAAGAGACTGGAATGCATTTGCTGGAAAATGGCGTGTGGTGGAGATAAAGAGAGAGTGATACCTCCATGCTGCCAGACAGAGGCCCACAATCTGGCTGAGTAAGAGGACAGATGGGTGTATCACACACACACACACACACACACACACACACACACACATACACACATACACACACATCTTGCTAAAGGGATGGAGGTGGGGGGTGATTGAAAGCGCTGTTCCTTGCTGTACATCAGTTTACCATGATTTATTTTTTACACAGTGTTTAACACACCAACAACTTCAACCCACATGAACTCACTTCTCACACACACACACACAAACACACGCTGGGGTGTGTAGACTCTCAGCCGTCTGAAAGAGCCCATCTGTGAGCCCCTATGAAACAAAAGCAGAGTTTTGTGGGGTGACACATCCAGAGTTATGTTCTACATTCTGTCACATTAGCTTTACAGAGTACAAAATGTGTTCTTCTCTCTGTCTCTTCTCTGCTTTTTATGTCTGCCCACCACTATGCTCTGTTTTTTGTCTCTAATTCCCTCCCTTATGTCTTCCGTCTCTGCCTCTCTTGCTTTTTGACTCTCCCTCTATCTCACTTTCTCTAAATAATGAGACACAGGCAAACACTGTGCACATCACACCACCACACAGCTTTTGGGTGAAAGTTGCCCAAGGTCCTCTGAAACTGGGACGATTCCCAGCTGACATCCAGTAGCCCAAGGGCTTTTTGGAGGGGTGCATGTTTGTGTGTGCAGCGAACAAGCCAACAAACCTGTTTCCCTTTTGCTGCGCTGCCAGCCGGCACACATGCAACATCTCAGGGCAAACAACAGCATGCAAGAAGGGAAAAAAGGGGAAAGAAACAAAGGGCATTCTACGGGCAGTGAACAAAGATAATGCCATTTAAGAAAAAGAAATAGTCCTTGGAAAAATATATAAACCTTAATGAATACAGACAGAAAAAAGACTTTTGACTTTTTTGTGAGATGTTTACTTATGGAAATGAATCAATGCAAAGGATAAAGCATTCAAAATCATAGTGAGAACAAACTGACAGTGGCCCAACAGTGTGTCATCGGGCCTTCTGTGACCAGAACTCACAGAGTAACACACACATAGCAACAGCGAACAACAGAGAAAACACACAGACAAAAAGGAGACAAGTGGCATCGTACCTCACTGTAACATTCCCCCGTAGGTCTTGATGCTTTCTTTCCAGCTAAGAAATAAAATCCAGAGACAATCTGGTCTCAGCTGCAAAGGCTTGAAACACAAGAGAGAGAGACACAAGAGAGGAATCAGCTCCCAGCTCCCACTACATCTACACCCATAGGCAAAAATCCACCACTGACATCCCATCAGAGAGAGAGAGAGAGAGAGGGGGGGAGAAAAAGAGAGAGAGGGAGTGTGCCAATTTGGCTGAATGAAGGGGGAGTAGTTGAAAGGGAGAGCAAGCATGAGTCAGTTAGAGAGAAAAGAGAGAGAGAGAGAGATTTAGGAGTTTGTCAGCGAGTAAGGGTGCGCGTTTGTGTGAGAAAGAAGTAGAAAGAGAGTGAGACGGGAGTTTAAATCTCTAATTACAACTGCTTATCACAAGCCCATAAGCAGCTGGTGGGAATGATTGACACAGGACTCCATGTACACACTCTGTTGCGCCTGAATGTGTGCATGTGTGTACGCTTTGCATTAGTGTTAGGGGGAGGAGAAGCAAACACTCCAACAATGGACCAAAAGCGAAACCAGAGAGTAAAAACTGGAGGACAAAAAAAAAGCAAAACACAGCAGATGTGCCGAGCAGCTCCTGCCTACTACGTGCCTCCTCTCTCCTTTCCTCGCATCCCCTTAACTCCTTCCTTCACCTCACCTCTGCACAGTTTCTCCTCCTCTGTTGGTGCTCTTTAACTCTATTCTTCATCAGCATGACAAAGACTGGCTGGTGTATGAAAACAGAGAGAGAGACATAGAGACGGACAGATGGAGATGTATGATATTATAGTTACATACACTGCTGCTCATAAAGTTGGAATAAAATATTTTTCACCTCTTTCCATGAAATGATTGTGACAATGTCATTTATTTCATTTCACCTGGGTAACTGGGACACATAATGTAATCATTGCACCTGGTCAAAAGTGATAACTGATGCATTTAAATAGGAATAAACAGAGGATTGTGTCTGAAAACAAAATTATTCCAACTTTATTGGCAACAGTGTATAATACTTCACATCTGTCTTGTTTTTCATGATCAATTTTTTTTTTCACTTTCAGTCATGCTCGCGGCACAGCTCTAGGAATGGCAATGTCCATGTTGCTGATGTTCAGACTGAAATAGCTTGAATGAATTGTCATGAAATGTTGTGCAGACATTCATGGTCATCAGAGGATGAACCCTACTCACTTCGTTGACTGCCTGGCTTTTCCTCCAGTGCCAGCATGGGGGTAACGTGTTTGATGTTTGAATAAATTGAACAGCTATTTTGATGAATTGCCGTGAAAATTTGAACAGACATTCTTGGTCCCCAGAGGATGAACCTGGCTCATTTTCGGTGTGCCCTTTTACTTCTCATCTATATCCACCAGCAGGTCGGCGTGTTCACTGATCCACTGAAGTTTTTTCTACATCTACTTGATGGATTAGCACAACATTTTGTACAGGCACTGATGGTTCCAAGACGATGTAACTACTGGATGGATTGTCATTAAATTTAGCAGAGATTACCGCGTTCCTCTGGGCATTTCCTCTAGCACCATCATAACTGTTAGGGTAAGGGTTATCATAATTTCTATTTATCCAATACTTTATGAATAAATACCTGTTGAAATATTCCCATCGCCCTCAGCTGTACTTTGTGTTTAGTACTAAAAAGCAGATGTTAGCATGCTAACACTCTAAACTAAGATTGTGAATATGTTAATGATTATATTTGCTGAGCAGATGTAGCTTGCTTGCATTGTAAACCTGTCAGCATGCTGATTTTAGCATTCAGCTCAAAACACAGCTGCGGTTAAATAAAGCCTCACGGAGCTGCAATTTCGTTCAAATAGACATATTAAACAAATAAATAACACAGAACATGTTTTAGCACAACACAAAAACAAACCTAGACAAATATTGTTGCTTCTGTGAGCGTGCCTGCCAAAAAGAGCCATTATGCGGAGCAGAGAGTGGGAGTCTGGAGATGGAGTGGGGGTGGGGGTGGGTGGGGTGGGGTGGGGGGTATCAGAGTTGTGGCAAACCAAAATTCTTCTCTCCTCTCATCCATTTGATGTTTTTCCTCTCCTCTGTAATAGGCTGATGTCCTTGAGAAAAAGACCAGGAAAAAAAAAGGCAAGATTCATCAGATTCAGCTTTTAAATCTGCTCTTACTTTTCTTGCACACATGCAGATTGCACGACTGGCGCTTCGTTGTGGTTTGATTCCAGGCAGAGGCAGAACCATATGAATTATAGATCAGCTTACATTCCAACAGATCCTATGTACTCCGCAGGGGGGGAAACTAAACCTGTTCAAATATTGCTGTTAAAAACAAACAACACCTCCCATTCTGCTGGGTCAGTCACATTTTTCAGATCAGAAACAATTAGTGTCTCCTCAAGCTGAATCGATTAAGAATCTACAGCATGGCAAGCACAGAACATGGTGTTTAGAATTTAGAGTAACGGATGCCACAATCCAGTTTGTTGATAAACCAAATCCTCACTTAAATGAGAAATCCGCACAGTGCTGCTGCCAGTTCAGCTTGAGGGCTCTGGATCAGCCTGATTACTTTGGGCTGACTGCAGCAGATCAAAGTAATCCCCAAATACTAGAGAAGTACATGGAGCAACTGTGTAGTACACTGAGGCACATGTGGGTGCTGTACATTTTGCTAGCATTTAGTGTACATTGAGGTGCATGTGTGTGTATAGGGCGGATGTGCAAATGTGTGTCAGTCTGCAGAAGCTGCAGCACGTGTTGGAGTGCGTTTGTGGTGGTTTGCTGCAGAAACAGAACATGCTGGGTTTTATAATCAGGATTCAGGGTTCACCTTTAGCCCCTGTCATCAGTCAGACCTGCCCTAAAGCTCACAAACAGGGAGAGAGGGAGGAGGGAGGAAATGAAAGGACAGCTGGGGACAAATGATGCAGCCTGAAAAATGAGAGAGAAAGAAGGAGACAGAGTCTAGGACAGCGTTTCCCAACCAGTGGTACTTGTACCCTGGGGGGAACCTCTGCAGTTGCTATGGGGTATGTGGAATGATTGTAGAGTAGCTCAACTCATTTGAAATTATGATTATATATATATATATATATATGGAATCAGCTGCACCTCAAATAAACACTTGGCCAAACCACAAACATTAACAGTTCAATTGTATCAAAACATTATTATAACAATATCCACTTTTTATATGATTAATGAACGCATTTGGAACAGGATGGGTGGAGTCAAGGAAGGTGGTACTTGAGGTCATTTGATGGAGCTACATCTGCTCTAAAGCACTGGAACTGATTATTCCATGAAATTAACCACTTTACACTGCAAGAAAAAAAACAGCATATCATGTAATGTTGAGAAATGTACTTATATAAAAAAAAACTTAATATAAGGTTATTGTTATTTCTTGCAGATATTAATAGCTATTGAAAAATAAACAAAAATAAAAATAAAATAGGAAAAAAATGCATTTTCTGGTGTTTTTTTCAAAAAAGATGATTCTGATTCTGTAAATAAGACGAGTAAGCGTGGGATCTGCTAAGCGTGGCGATCACTTTTCAGACTCGATTCTTATGATTTGCTAAAAAATGACTAGCAACATGTATGAGTGTGTGAACGATACACAGCATGCCAGCATGTGTACACAGCAGGTCTCATTTCCTGATTCTCCAGTCAGATGCTGGTTTCTCTTTTGAGAGCCGAGCCCACAATGACATCAGCTTCCGCCGCCACACCAGCCGTCACTATGGCACCACACAAAGACATTTCTGACCCAGAGGGAGGGGGAGCATCATGCTTGACACATTTATAGGAGAGGTCTGTGCTCTACTCAGCCTCTTCTCTCATACCCTCCTCCTCCTCCTCCTCCTCCTCCTCCTTCGTCTTCTTTTTCTCGTTTTGTGTTTGTACAGCCGCCTGCTCTGTTTACTAGATCATCAAAGAGCTTCTCTGACTTCTATGGCTGTAGTACCCTGGTTCTGGCCTCCTCTCCTTATGTGTTTTAGCTTCATAGCCTCTCTCTTCTCTTCCGCTCACTCTTCCACTAATGGCTACTTCTATCCATTAAGTCCATTTGAAATCTTTCTTTCCAAGAGTTCTATTTCAGACTTTCTTCCTCCCTCCTCCCCCTCTTCTGGTCTCTCTTCTTGTCAAATGGAGCCATGACTCCGAGGGCAAAATGCCTAGAAAAGAAGTGACCACCCACTGGGCTTTGTCTAACTCTTTGCCCCAGCAGACAGAAGGCCTGTGTGTGTGAGAGAGAGTTGCACAGAGAGGGAGAGACAGACGGGACAGAGCGTGGCAGGTAGTGAAGAGCACCAATGCAAAAAATATTCATTTCCTTCAAAATGAACAAGTTAAATTAAAATACTGATTAAAATAATGTCATAGTTAACTTAAACATGCTCCTGAAAAAGAATTATGTCACCATTTCAAAGAGGTCTATGGCTGAATTATGGTTCATTCTTCACTAATAATTTTGATTTGAATATTAATTGTAGTTAGGAGTTTGTTTTTTGCTCTAAGCATTTCCGGAGAATAAGCTGCTCTCATGTCCTTTCATTGTTTTTGTTTTTTTCATGGGATCATCTTGTGTCTTTTATTCATTTTTACACATCAACAAAAAGGAGGAGGTGAGGGAAGATTTCCCTGAGGCATTTTGCCCCAAACCACTAGGAGGCATTTTGCCCCAGATGTGGATTTTTCACATTTTTATAATCAGTAAAATCATTTAAAAAATGTTTCTCACATGAATCTCCTATTTGCATTACCAAGAGTCTGCCTCTGTCAAAACAAACAGCTCCTTAAAAACCAACGAGGAAAAATTTGATTATCTCAAAATTTGCAGAGTTCCCAGAGAGGAGTGACCACCGAAACCAAACCCCTGAAATGAGGCACTTAGTGTTAGTGTGTGTTAGTCGAGTTGTTCCTTGAGAACCAGATAGCAGCGAGCTTGTTTCAATCAAACTATATGTTTATGGGAAGTATATTAGCATATTAGCATATTAGCAGTAGGTGATGTGATTGAGATCAACATCACAATATTTATAGCTTTCCGTTATCAATACACAGTACATTGTGATATGCAAAATGATGTGAAATGAACAATTAACTTTAAACATAATGAATTTTCACAGCTGTGAACTCTGCTTCACTGTTATTTAAGACAAAACAAACTAACTTTGTAGTTCAGTTTATGATTATACAATTTGTTTTGATTCATTAATTCGTGGGGCAGAGGCTAATGAAATATGTGATGACATCATGATGCTATCAAATAGTATCATCACAATTCTGTGATCAATAAGAGATTGTAAGAGATTATAATGACTTATTGCTCAGTCAAACTGTATCATGCACTCCAAATGTCATGTACATTAATAACTTAACATAATATAAACTGGAGAATCATCCATTGAAGATATTTAACTGTTTCCTCCATGGTCCTCAGGCACTATAAATTCATTGAGCAGCCCCTCGAAATGTGCAAATATCAAATGCAGACAGTTTTGCCTCAAGCTAAAAGTCTGCTCTTTTCCTTTACTTTGTTTTCACTTCGCTTTAGTTTGATTTGTGTCTGTGCTGCGTGGCAGGATGTCGTTTTCCTTCTAGTGGCCAACATTTGAACAACAACCTCCACCTCGACTCCGGATGATGTCATCTCTTGAGCAAGAACTGTCCCCTTTATTGTATCTGAATTTTCATATCATTTAAGACATATACAGTTAAACTGGAATCAAATTGTGGCATTTGGATGATAACCAGACTCTTGTTTGGGTTAAAATATCTAAAAGAAAATACAAAAAACAAATGAAGCATGTGAGAAGAACTATTTCAGCGACATAGTAATGCTGCTGCAACAGTAGAAAAGATTATTGATCAGTGCATGTAAGAATATAAGAATGATTTCACACAAATAACACACTTCCTTCCAAGTCAGCCTATGTCATGTGTTTGTGATTATTTGAAGAAAAAGTACTAGATCCTGGCAGATTTTTATAACATTTTGTCTTGGTGTGTGGTAGAAATGAACACAATAAAGCCGTGGCTATAAGGTGTATATAAACTGTATGTAAAGAGTAAAGACTATGACATCAACTCATCATCCCCGTCATGTCTGCTCACTAGCAAGGAGTCACACAGTCTGTCTTACAGCAAGAGCACAAATGGCTGCTTCCTGTATTCTTCTCTCAAACACCCAAGGTCAGGCAAGGTCAGCAGAACTGTGCCTCGTTGCTCCCTCTCCTCCCAATGTGGCACGTGTTTCCCCTGACAACAGCGTCCCTCAGGTCCAAAACAAGCTGACACACTTTAAGCCAGTTTGACGGCACCGAGGAAGGTGACGTCTCCGTCCAGGGACACGTTGGCTGTGGAACGGGGGATCAGAAGCTCCAAGTGGTCCCCGACCTCCAGTTTCACAATACCTGAAGGATGTAAATGTACTGTTCAGACCTTGAACTGGCATTTTCTCTTTGTTTCCCCCCTTCCACAGACATCTATCACACGTACCCAAACTACTGACACACATATGCAGCCACTTAGGCAAGTAAAAACACACACGAATGCTTGAGCTTGACTGAAGAGGAGAACACACTGTTTGAGCCTCCCCTAAGAGCTGCTGTAAAAAGGGTGATCATAGGCTCACCTCCTGTGTAGCAGGTGTTGAAAGGGAAGACAGGGTTCATGCTCTGGATGCAGCGGAACAGGACTGCAAAAGGATCGTCGTTTCCCACCACATTACTCTTCCACCGGATCACCACGTGACCCATTGCAAAGGTACTGTCCATGTAGAAGACCTGTGAAAATCAGAAACACTAGGTGAAATCTAGGAGGTACGGCACCGGCATGGGTTTTAACATGCATAAACAGTCAGCTGGGTGGTGTAGCATTTTCTATGTCTTTTATTTTGAGTGCATCATTTACATTTTCTCTTCAAGGTCTGCTAACCACCTCATGCTAAGATCGAGCACACCCTTTTTCATGCACTATATGGAGACATGTGCCCCCTCCTATGTAAAATCTGGTGATTGGCAGACAGAGCAGCAGCACCTCCCTGTGGAAAAACTATGCAATGACGACAAATGGACGTACCTGACTGTACACAAAGAAGAAGCCCTCCTGTCTAACTAATATGCGGTCTCCCTCTGCCTCCAGGGCAGAGCCCCTCCTCAGTCCTGTCTGCCAGGGGATACCTGTGTAGAGAGTCGATTCCAATTCTGATCAAAACAAATAAGAATATATTAGAAAACATGTCAAAGCACCTAAAGCTTAATATCCATCCCAGGAGTCCACCTGTTTGAGAGTTAGTTGCTGCTTGGGGTTGATGCATACATGTTTATATCATTTTCTGTGTGAAATGTATTTTGACTCAGTATTTATGGGTGTATTTAATGTTAACTTACAAAGCTCAAACAACAACCAATACGAAATAGTAGAGTGCAAATAAATACATGTTTCAAATAAAAAATATCTGTCACAGAAAAGGCGAGGCACACTGTACCTTTGCTGAAGGTTGTCCTTTTCCTGTTTGCCAACAGCTGCAGGCAAGGTTGAGAAACTGTGACACAACATAGGAGAAATTTAGAGATGTTAACACTGGTCAGCTGTGTCCTGAACGTTGCTCACTCCATGGATGTCTCTCTTTTTCCTTCTGCCCCTTCCAATTTTCCTTGTAGGGTGAAATTCCACTGACAGCACCCAGCAGCAGTATAAACACTGGTGCCCGAGAAATAGAACTGGTCACATAGTGTATTTAATATCTTTTTGGAAGTGAAGCAAAACATTTATATCACAGATTTTGCTACTAATAACTGAATCTCTTTAGCAGTTAACTGTCAGGTGTGCACCACTGTGTCTTACCTAATGTGTCTGCTCCAGCCACGACTCTCCTTTTCCTTAACAGGGTGGAAGCATGTTGAGACTCAGGTTGCTGGAGCGGCTCTTGGTTGCTTCTCCTGCTACTGATATTCTCAGTCTGTACAGACACAATACAGTCCTTAGAAACACCATAAATGCAAGTGAAATATAGTATCTTGCCAATCTTCACCACCCTGTTCAGATGGGGTTTTGTTTTTATGTTATGAGGATAGTTGTCTCTCACCTGGCCTCCATGCTTGGCCTCTTGTCCCTCCTCTCTCCTGCGACAGACCTCTGATTTGAGTCCCTCTACCTCCGCTCTGAGAGCCACCAGTTGGTACAGGGACAAAGCGGAAAGAGAGGAGCAGGTGACAGCAGCTAGTGTCAGCAGGAAAACTGGCCAGGACAGCCTCCCTCCACCTGCTTGTTGTCCAGTCCCAGGCTTCACACCTGCCAAAACTGCCATCGCAGGGCCCATACAATCTCCCGAGAGCTCACGCCGGCAACATGACTCGTCTCACACCTGAACTATGAGGCCTCTCTTCAAGCTTTCTCTGGAGCCTCCAGCTTTACCTTAACCACTCTCTGTAGGCTCCACTGTCCCTCCTAACTCTCACTTTTATCCACCAGTTCCAGTTTTAGTCGGAGGGACTACGCAGAACAAATACAGTAAAAAAAAACAGCTTCCCGTCTACTGTTCCGCTCAGCTAACCGCACTCAGCTTCCTGCCTGACCAGCAGCTCTGACGAGTCTCTCTCCCCTTATCTTCATCCTGCTTCCTTCAAAATGATAAAGCTCATCAAGCGCAGCTTTGCCACATTTTAATAAAGTGTGTGTGCGTCACAGAGTGGGCACAAGAAGCAAACAGTCTTGGCAGTTAAGATGAGTGATTTTATACTAATAAGGAGAAAAAGACAATAGATTTGAACTTGGCAGCCAGAGGAGCCAGCACTCACCGAAAGAAGGAAGTGCAAAAATTATTCAACTGTGAATGGCAACATAACAGAAAAACAATCAAACTGCTATTCTCAGAATATAAAAAGTGAAGTGACGGCAATTTAAATGAGTCAAATTGGAACTTACACAACAAAAATCCAACACGAAAAGAAATTTCAATGTATCAATTTATTGCATGTTACAGTACAGAAAATAGAAAGTGACAATGTGTGCTTACAAAAGAAGTTGTCAACATTGTTTTTGAAATAGAAAAAGAAACACAACTCTAAAATGGAGAACTCACTCAAACTGACTGCTTTATACTGAAGATAAAGATGAATCATTCAGATGTCTAACTGTTCACATATCCCATCAACGTTTCTTCAGTGTGGGGTTACTGGAGGTCATGGTAGATGTACACAAAGTCATGTCGTCACTGTGCAGCTTCATTACAGAAATTTACCAAGACTCAACATAATCACGCCAGCTTGCAAATGCAACTTGTAAATTTGAAATTATGCCAGCACTTTCAACAGCATTGATTCCACTATTCATAATTGTATGAACATATAAAAATATGTTCCATAGTGTACACAGTACCTGGCAAGTGATTTTCTTTATAAAAAAATGAAAAGACATTCAGTTTGAACAGGGCGTTGGACAATACACTTGCCTAGGATAGAAACTCTTATATTCTATTAATTATTAAATTTGCTTTAGGCCAACCACCAAAACAATAAATCAAATAAATGATGACAAGTTCCCACATCTTTTCTTGAATGAAGAAATGGCACAATGCAAACTAACAGCAGAAGTGTGTAAAGCGAAGCGTGTGAAACAAAATCAGTGTATATTCACATGGTTGAATTCAGATTGCACAACGTGCTCTCCCAATGTGTGATGGGATAAAAATCTTTAAACTGGATGCATCAAACTCAGCTCATGGATTTGATATAATACAAAAATATCTTAAACTGTTCAGTGCCACTGGTGGAAAAATGTCACACACAAGGGAGAAAAGACTATAAATTATTTCTTATAAAGCACACTTGTTAATTTAAGACCACATTTTACATTCATGGTAGCCTTTAGACCATTTTTCAAGTTGTCACACTGACACAAACAAATTTTGGTCTTTTGGTGTTGTTAAATTTTGTTTAGCATACTGTTTACAAACAGTATCAAATATGGCTAAGGAGATCTGTTGAGTGTATTCAAATGGCTTTGTTACCACTGCAGTGCAGCGTGCTGCATTTGGAAAGCAGGAGCAGTGTTTTAATCATCAAGCTCTGCTCCACCCCCTGGAAGACATGCAGGAAAGGTTAATTAACTCATTAAAAGCCCTCCAAGTGAGTAAAGCCATTTTGCCACATGAGCATGGGGCGAGATGATAGTAGCTAACAAATAATTACAACATTTGATTAAAAGAAGCTCACATATTACTTTTAGTTCTTGAGATAGGTTCAGGCTTTTTCCAAGACAATATTAATACAGTACTCCAATGCCCATATGTATGCATGTTGAAAGAGCAACTGGTCACTAATCATTCTTCCTGTCTGTACTGGCGGTCAAGAAATCCCCTCCTAATGCGACTCCAAAGAGACAAAACCCACAGTGCTCTTGCAGTGTAAAAAATTCATTCCAAAGTTCAATAAAAGTTAATATGAGGTCTTAGTGGTCTGAGTTAGACAAATAAAGTAACCATCTTCAGTTGAGTCTTTTGTCCTCTTTTCTTTTAATTCAAAATTTCCCAGAATGTTTCCGTGTTGATCTGCACTGGGGGAAAGGGAACAAGTGGTGGTATTTTCTACTCAGACCTTACTTTGGAAAATCCCTAATTAGTTTGTCTTCCTCGTGCGAGGTTCTGCTCAACTTTATTTTTGTGCATAAAATGACCTCTTCATGCTCAGTAACAAGTCCGACCATCAACTCTTTTAGTACAGAAAGACATGTATTATAGTGCTGTACTAAGATAGACTTAAAGAAATCTGAACCCACCCTTTAATAACAAACTACACACAGAGCAAATAATCTTGCTCACCAGACTACTGGAGCCAAAGTTACTCCATAGCAACCCTAGCCCATTTAAGAGTAAATGCTATCCTGTGTGCTAGTTGTTTTAAAATGACACAGTAATAGAGAGAATATCTTGTGGCTTATCCCAATCACACTGAAACAGAGGCAGTTTGACAGGAAATAAGATCTCAAGAACTTATTTTGAAAGACAAAAGTATCAACGTCACCTTATCTTACTGACCACTTTATCTCAGTCAACAGTTTTTGTGACAGTTACTCAAGTTTTTTATGCTACTTTGCCAGACAAAATTTTCGAGGGAATATATAAATATTAACCACTACAATGTCATGACATGCCAAGCTGCTGCAAATACTCAATATTAATGTCCCTTGCCAAAAGGGCAGAGAAAAAAAAACATCCTTATGCTCCTCCAAGTATTGCTCATAAGATGTTAGCCTACACAAGTCAACACTTAAATCTGAACAAAAAAAAGTGCAAAAATATTAACAAAAAAATGTATATATATATACCAGTATAGACCTACATATTATCAGTGTCTCATTTTGTATATTAGAAGGAGTGTCATTTTAATTCTAGTAGTAATCAATTTGAAACATGGTCCTTATGCGGTCATTGTACAATGTGCAACTGTTTCATTTTAATTGATTTCAGCAGACCCATTCTAGCAAGTTCTTCTGTAGTTGTGACATGTCTTGCAGTGTGGGCATGTATGCTCTGGCTTCATTCATAAAAGGTCATAAATACATGCATTCATAGCTGAAACACAAAAGATCCCATGAGGGATTGTTACCCTCTCTTAAAACCTTGAAATAGTCAAATCATTTAGACAAATATGTTACATTTACAGAAGAATAAAATAAAATAAAAACCCAGAAAAAGCATAGAAAATGTACATTCTTTCCAAAAATTAATTAAGTCCCTCCAAGCAATTTCCTTAACAGCCTTCACTTCATCCTGCCCATAACCTGTAGTCACCAACAGTCACTCCCTGACTGGATTTTTTTCAGATAATGGTGACACTAGCTGAGGGCTGAGCACTCTCCTCGTGGGCATGGCTCTTCAACAGGTCCTTCATGAACTGCTCCAAAGCAGCAAAGTAGCCCTGACACTGCCACGTGTCATTGTGTGTTCCCTCTGGAAAGATAGCCAGGCGTTTAGTCCGTGCAGGAGACAGCTCATACAGTTGTTTCATCATAACTGGTGGGATGAGCTGGTCTGACAGACCAGACACAAACAGCGAGGGCATGCGGCACAGCGCCACCTGTCGATAGGACAGGAACTGATTCCTATAACACCACAAGGGCAGCAAGCGCATGGGCAAGAAGGAGAAGAGCGTCGCTGCCATGTGAGGGATGCTGAGAAAGGTGTTTTCAACAATAATGGCTGCTACACGGTGAGGGTTGACTGAGGCCAAGCGCACAGCCACAGCGCCTCCTAGTGAACGGCCAAAGAGTACCACCTTTGTCTTGTCCAGATCAGGACGGGTCATGACATAATCCAGTGTGGCTTCTGCATCCAGGTACAGCCCATCCTCACTAGGCTCACCTTCACTCTTTCCATAGCCACGATAGTCCACCAGCACTACATTGGCTTTCAGATTGACCAGCATCAGTAGGGCGTTTGGCACCCTGTGGCCAATATTACCTGCATTACCATGGAAATAAAGGATGGTGGGTGGAGCAGAGGATGTGGGGCTGCTTTGATTGCCAGAGGTGACACCAGGCGGTGTGTCCCCTCCTGTGTAGCGAAGCAGGATGAGGTTGAGCTTCACACCGTCCTTGGTGCGGATGTACACATTCTCATGGGGGATTCCTGTTGGCATGGGAACATAAAGGCGAGAGGAGGAGGGCTGGTCAGGGAAGTAGAGGAGCACATCCTGAAATTTGTAGAGGATGCCAGCCACAGAGGCTAGGATGAGAGCGAGGAGAAAAAATCCTCCATACAGGTGGAAGGTGAGAATGAGGGCCAAAAGGGAGACTCGACAGGCACCCCAGGACCAGGAGGCCAGAGTTAGGGTACAACGCTCCATTGCCCCCCACAGCCTCCACGGTTTCTCCATGGCTAGACACAAGCTGACTCACACAACACACACTCTGTAAATACAGAAAGAACGAAAGACAAAGTACAGGGGAGAGAAAGGGGAATGCTTTAGTGAATCTGTAAAGAAATCGTTTGACAAAGAAAACAAATGATTTATTTAACAAACATAAAATAGTTACAGAAGATCACTCCAGCATTATAACATAACAGTGCACATCATATTCATTATGAATTAGTGTATTTATTAGCTGACCACTTCATATAAATATAATGACAAGTACCCAGCAAATTACGTGTGTGATTTTACAGGCCAAAATCAATGTGTAATTGCATGAAACGGAGGAAGAACAAATTCTCACATTTGAGAAATCATGACATTTTATGTAAATGACAATTGATTATCAGAAATGCCACCTATTAATGCTCATGTACTTATAGGATGCACTCAGTCATGTTTGTGGAATGCAGTATTGTATAAATTATAAGGAAATATCATTGGAATTGCAATATGGCCAAAACATAATTAAGCTTTGTGGTGCAACAGAGATGCCCCTGCCTACAAATCATGCTTGCAAAATGTAAAGGAACCTGCCTGTTTGATACAAGACCCACACAGGTCACACAGTTTATTCAGCCACTGTAACAGCACTGTCCATTTCCATCCTGTGTTCAGGGTAATACACTATGGCTTAACAATATGAAATAGTAATAATAATAATAATAATAATAATATAAAATCATATTGCAATTACTTTGGCAGATATTGCAAGTGATATGTGAGTCACAATTTGAGTTGGAATGGTAATTTTTGCCTTTAATTTTAAGTTAAAAAACATTAAAAAATTATGTGATTTTTGTTGGGTCTTGTACTGAACGAGAAATGGATAGTTTATTTTTCCTTCATCGAGAAAATTGCAGCTGCTGCGATTTAAATATTGCACAAATTTCTATAATTTCTATAGAATTAGCAGTGCTCACTGTTGGTCCTGGAGAGCCCCAGCACTTTTTCTCCCTTACCCTGTTGTACCTACACCTTATTAGATGGATCAGGGGGGGTCGGCCACTCAAGACCAAATGGGCACGAAGTCTTGATGAAGTGTAAACCCCAACTTTAGTTAATTAGGTGTGGACAGACGTAGAAACAAATGTTGCAAGCATATGCTGTAGCGGTACTCCCCAGCGCCAGGACTGAGCACCACTGAAGGGAATACGTTACGTTAACGTTAGTGTTGCTTGGAATAAACGGAGTATACATAAATATTGCAAGACTTCAAAGTCTCTTGACCCCACCCAGAAGGAAGAGCTGTTAACGGCTGCTGCTAGCCTGAGAATCTCATACGACTAACGTGAAGAGAGCTTTGACAGTTAGCATTAGCTAGCTAACATTAACTAACGTTTAACGTTAATGTCACCAATCACTCAGAAATCTGTGTATGGACTGCCAAAAGAAGTTGTAAAATCAGCGACGGCAACACACCAAGCTTTGAAGTTACCATACAACCAAAGTAAAGCCTATTTAAATTAACGTTAGCTAGCAGTAAGTTAGCTCAAGTTAGCTCAGTAAAAAGCGTGCTAACTATTAAGCTATCATTTGCTCCCTATGTATATGGCTACTGCTATCGGAACTGCTATAACTAGCCACCTAGAGCAGCCACATACTCACCTTTCTCTCATTTTTAGCGCCTCAGCTGCATGAAATGTTGACAAATCGGAGACGCATAGACAGCACAGTCAATGTCATCCAGCTTTGTACCAGTTAATTAAATTACAATGAGCGTTAACTTGTGAAAACGCGAGGTGAGTGACTGACAGCTGCAACCGGCAAGGCTAGCTACACAGCTGGTTAGCATTACTGGTGTAGCTTTAATGAGGTCCGTGTTGAGCTCAGCACAAGAAAAAGGTTCCGCGAAAATGGTTTTCACACACGTCCATTAAAACAGTGCTGCAACATGTTAAAGTGCTGTAATAGGGAGCTCAGCAACCACTACTAATGTCTCACATTAATCTTATAATGTTTATTTATATTATTTATTTATATAATACAACAGGCGGGATGTGTGTTTTAATATTGGTCTGGTCTAAAGCTGAGCCATCACCATTGCATGTGCTACTCGACTGTTGTCCACCAGGTGCTGCTCTTAGAAAGAAAATAATAATGACTGTTAATCCAACAGTTCTCAAGTAAACTCCCCAAATGTGAGTGGCTGGTTTCGTGATGCTTCATGAATAATGAACAGTGCCATGTATAGAGAGCACGAATAAGCAGGTTACTGGAACTCAGCTATCAGCTAGCAGCATGCATAACAAAGCAAAAAGCAAATACAGGAAGTTGTTTTTTTAGTTGTATTTTTAATGTTGATGTAGGGATACAAGAATCAGCACTGGTCACTACAAAACTATGTTACAAGGAAAAACAGTCTCAAAGGTAGAGACTGCTGTAAGCCATTCATTCCTAACACATGATCCTAATATAAAGCATAACTCCACAGTTTATATTAGCCTGCTGCTTTGATCTCAAAAGCAGACTATAAAAAAAAACTTTTTTTTTTTCCTTTTTGCCTTGGTAGAGTCACAGTTGACACATCTCACAGCCTACAAAAGTGGGTCAAATTGTAGATGTGACAGGGAGCTGTAACACTCTTGACTGCTGGCAGATAGGGTGATGAGAGAAATGTCCTTGAATGAAATGTCCCTTGATGAAAGAACAGTGAGGACAGATAGCATGTCAACCTGCACACAATGCTCATCTCAGTTACTGTTTAAGTGGGAGAATGCTTCAACCCAGACTCTGATAATAGCCTGAACAGTGTGAGGTCAGCAAAATAAACAAAGGTACGATTACTTTGGATTTAAGTTGACTGATTGTGACTGTATATAGAACTGACAATGACTTTACAAATGATGATCTATCGAATTAATCAGAAAATACACACCTGACATAGAAATATGAAGCAACGTGCTTGTTAAATACATATTTGAATTACTGTATGTTGATGTTTTCCCCTAGTCCTAGGTTGCCCATTGGTATTTCTGTATTTAACATCTTGCTCACACTCAGCGTGACCTTGGAGGAGACAGACAGATTATGTGCAGACTAGCACAGCTGTTGGCCATTCAGCTCTGTCCTTGAGGATCGTTGATTTGATTCTGTGGTGTCTAAGTCAGCATCAAAACCCCTATATGGAGCATGCTGTTCTATTCTGTTAGATAAAACTCATAGGCTACCAAAATTAAGTTAGTATACACTTGAAAGCATATGGTTAGTGAGAATTAATTACTGCTGAGGCAGAAATGCTGACACTGCAGTAATGAGCCTTTAAGATACAGCAGAGATGCAGATGAGGAGAGGTTTGCTGTGCACTACTTTGGAGGAGGTGGTTAATTTCTACAATGGCATGACCATTGTATAGCTGACCATATACTGTAGGTAAGTAAACAAATTGTTATCTCAACAGATATATGTTTATCTATATACTGTGGTTGGCCTGCTGACAATTTACCAGGCAAATTGCAGGATTTGATGAAAACCTTCCAGGGCCCTTGCCGTTTCAGAACTACAGCTGATAACCTGCATTAGCCTAGCCGTGTTGTTGCACTGTTGTTTGTATAAGAACAAGGAGTTCTGACTCAAGTCCTGATTTTCAGGCCTCGTGACTCGACTTGGACTTGAGAATTGATGACTCCGACTTGGACTCTGACTTAATCATCGACTGCATTGACACTCGGAAGTTGGATACGATTACTCTAACTTTTTTATCTTTGTTGCAGTGTGTGCTTGCATGTCAGCTCTTTGACTGGAGCCCATACTTGGGTAATGTGGACTCGACTTGGACTTGACTCAAATTCGTCTTTGGTGACTTGGACTTGGACTCAGACTCTAACACTTGGGACTCGAGACTCGACTCGGACTCGAGGTTTAGTGACACTACGACAACACTGCTATGACTCAAGTTATTGAGACTGAAGAATATGGATGAGGGACTTTAGTTTTTCAACTTGAGCGAATTGACTTTGATATTATATCTATGTTCATACTCCATTCATTATATGCACGCACACACACTGAGCTGAGACTGACAGCTGGCAGGTTCACTCTCTCTTACCTACTACTCAATTACCTTTGACATGGCAGTCAAAACATCTATTACACACATCCACTGATGGGTATATGCGCATGCGCATGCGCGCACGCACACACACACACACACACACACACACACACACACACACACACACACACACACACACACACACACAAACAACCTCTCATACACACTTATACACACACACTCTCTGTCGCTCCACTCCCGTATCCGACGACTCAATTACTTGAAATATAGCACTCCAAACAGCTGGAGGGCCCAAGCTCAATAATACAAAGTCAGAGCTGCTATAGGATGAGGAGTGACTTTGATGACCTGGCTGGGCATATCATATCATCAGGCCAAGGGACATGCTTAACATTCACCTCATGCCATGCACCCAGTGGTCTCCTAGGGACACCAGAGCAACAGAATATAAATCTACAAGGCACCCATGGTTCCCACTGATAGAATGAGAAATTGCACTTGGCTTTTATGCAGAAGCCAACCTATTGATACACATTGATTTTTCTGTCAGTCAGCATCTTTTATGACTGGTGCTGTGACTTTATCTCTGCAAGTGTAAGAGTTGCTATAATTGCATTTTTGCTGGGTTTATGAAAGACATAGTTGAGCTCGCCTGACATCATCGTGAGTGATTCATCTTTGATTTGCAAGTCACTGAATGCCGTGCACAGGGTGATGCAGTGTCCATGGCTACAATGTAAATGTGTTGTCACAGAGACAGAGTCAGAGTCAGAGAGGACAGCTTCATAATAGCAACAGTAGGAGCTGTTGTAGATGCAATGGCTCTGTTCAAGTGTCAGTCAACAAGGTTGAATGAGGCTGTATATTGTACTGTGATTGCCTTATCGACTAAGTGAGAAGACGAGCCTGCCTGGCATTGTGGGCATGTAGCAAAGAGTTCCATCATGTCAAGTCAGGTTTATTTGAATATTGCCAAATCATAACAGAAGTTATCTCAGGGCACTTTTCATACAGAGGTCTCAACCATCCTCTTTACAGGATTACTAGATTAGTAGACCCAGCATTCCCCCATGAGCAAGCACTGGGTGACAGTGGCAAGGAAACAATGGAAAGAAACCTCGACCAGGAAATAACTCTTGGCAAGACAATAATAATAATAATAATAATAATGATAACGATAATAATAATGACAATAATAATAATAATAATGATAATGATAATGATAATAATAATGATAATGACAATGATAATGATAATGATAATGATAATAATGACAATAATAATAATAATAATAATACTTGTAGCAGTGGGTGTTGAGTAGGATTTTTTGTGGCAGTAGGTGGCTTGCAATCTCAGATCCAGACTGCAGCTCCGGAGGAATAAATACCTGCAGAAAGCGACAAGAGTGCCCTATACACTATATGCCTGCCAGGAATAAATTGGTTGGAAATTGCTGTATGTCTCAGGCAGCAATTAGGGGCCTCCTGTGGTGAAAAGGCAGACGTTTAATACAGGCTACATTTCCCTCATTTCCCTTGCAAATAAACCTTCTGCCACACCTATGATGATATCAATCACTGTAATTAACCTGCAGATATAAGTTTGTGTGTGCATGTGTCTTTGTGTGTGTGCTCCTGTGAAGGACCCATCTTCCTAAAGTGCATGGAGTGGTGTGGGTTTGGAGAGTAAGGTTGTAAAAAGAACCAAGCCAAATCAAAGCCATTCAGTAAAGTAATAAGGAGTAATAGCGATACAGATGGTAGTTACATGTTGACACAAAGTTTCCTAATCGTGCTGGATTTGAAAAAGGTGCTGGATTTTGTGCAATGATGAACTATCCTTCACAGGTCTTGGAGCTCCTTCTGTTTACATTCCTCACCGTGTTTACGATATTCAACATGATACGTAGGACATTAAGAAAGATGGTCACCACTTACCCTAAAATGCTCCGAACATTATCCTAAGCATCTTTAGAGTGGGAATGATGCTATCGAAACCATCATTAATCTCCTGGTCTTTGCCCAACCTCCGGTGATGGTAGAGATAGATAATTAGCACATTTGTCCATTGTGCCAGAAATAAAGATGAAACGATGACTTTCTGAGAAAGCTTTCTTTGGCTCTCCAGACACTTGAACAGCCTCCACAGTGGTAAAGTAATTTACCAGAGCTGCTAAATCAAGCAGTCTTCAAGTGGTTTATTAATGCACTTCATCCAAGTCTGTTTTCCCTTCCTCATTTATTTGAGATAAGATAAGATAAGAAGATAAGAAAGAATGCAAGCTTTGGTCTTTGACAATCTTTGTTTATGATAATGCCATCGCAGAATTTAAGTTAAAGATTTAGTTCAACATTTTGGAGAAGTAAATGAGAGCATGAAAACCACTCTCATGCCTATGCCCAAGTATGAAGCCAAAGCCAGGAAACGATTAGCTTAGCTTAGCTTAGCATAAAGACTGGAAGCAGGGGAAAGGATATGCCTTCCAGCACCTCGAAAGCTCACTAATTAACATGCTGTGTCACAGTGCTTTATTCCATATACACATACAGGTTGTCTTTTACAGAGAATTACATGCTGTAACTATTTGAGAACGGTGGCCGGGTGCAATGACTTCCTGGAGTTTCTGCTGTTTGCCTGCTAACCTTACAGTGATTTGCCTGATGAAGGTCTACTTCTGAACTGTTGCATTAAATTGTTTGTTACAAGTCAGACAGTGTGCAGGATTTTTTGATTGCCACTTTGGATCCACTCATCCTGCTCCTCCTACGCACCTGCCTCACAAAATAGATGTGCAAAGATTTCTCCTGCTTTGAAACCTCACAGTGATGCCAAACTCCAACAAGTCACTGTGTCCGGCCACTATTTCCGGCACGAATATAATAGTTATGAAAGGTTATGTCGTATGTATAGTTGATATATTTTTGAACTTTGGACAGAGCTAGGCTAGCTCTTTCCCCCTACCTCCTACCTCTTTATGCTAAGCTAATCACTTACTGTTTCCAGCACAGACAAGAGAATGGCATTGATCCTCTCATCTAACTCTTAGGAAGAAAGGGAATAACCATACAGTATGTCATGAAATGTCAAACTGATCCTCAGAAGCGATAACGACCACTACAGTTATTGTCCTCCTCCTCCTCCTCATCGTTAGCATCATTACTAATCCCAGTTACAGTAATATTTTAACGGCGACCTTGTGCCCAGAGCTCATCACATTGTGACAAACCAAAACATGTCTTATCTCTTTGAAGGGCATTTTCTTTTTGGAGGAATTGCAACCACAAAACAATGTCAGCAGCAAGCCCTGTTTGAAAAAGTGCAATATCAAGGGCATACTGTAATTACAATGTGTTCAATTTGGCCTGTGGAGACATCAGTCTGTGCAGGGGAATAGAACCCACTGTCCTTGAAAAATGCAGCCACATTGTCTGAGTGAAGTCAAGAGGTTTCTAAAGGTGGGGTAAACTGCAGGAATGTGAGTGCATACGCAATCGTGTTGGTAACTGCCGTCCACTTAAAGAGCAAATTCACTCAATTTAGTGCAAGCTCAGTCACTTTGTGAAGGTCAGTCAAACCAGTAATAAGTGATTGTTTGAGTTGTTTTGGGAGATCACTCCTGACTGAGCCGATACCAGAGGACACGTAGACGCTGGTCGCCAGAAGAAAAAGACAGGGTTGTGGTCCAGATTAAAGGTTACTGTTTTATCCTGTGGGGATGGAAAGGCCATCTTTCATTTCCTATTTAATAAGTGTGTGTGTGTGTTTGTGCACGTGAGTGTGGGTTTGTATGGGTATGGGTATGTGAATTAGCAAAAATGGTCATTTTTAAAGGAGAGTGAATAATCTATTCTCAAATTTAGGTTCTTGACCTTTGATAAACTGATATGTAAACCTGATACATAAGACTGATCAGGGGGGTTTTCATAAGATAGATGTTGACTCCCAAGTTCACAATTTTAGACCACTTACAAAATGTATATTTATCTTTTAGATGCTAACTTAAAGATTGCATTAGGCGATGACTTTTTCTTAACTTATGCTCACCAGAAGAAAAAGCTTACAAGCTGAACAAGAATGTTGCTGTGCATGCACTGCAATAGGTTGTTGTAAATACCCAGTACACACACTGTCATTTATTAATGTATGGTATCATTTTCTTGAAAGTAATGCTTCAGGTTATGCAAGTGGGAGAGGAAGGTGCTCATTCATCAGTTTGTGTGAGCGGGTCATATTCTCAACAGATCATGCAGCAGTGTGCTACAAATAAAGACTAATAGCTCAGTTCAAAGGCAAATAAGTCTACTAGCACCAAATATTAACTCTCAAGACATACAGGCAGAACAATCATCCATCCATTTAAGAGCTTTTAGCAAACACACTGGACTGAGTGACCAATGCTACAATTCATATGTCCAACAAGTTGACAGGAAGTCACACAAGGTGGCTGCTATAAAATCAGGGTAAAGAACCTGGGCGTAATTATACCACAGTATGTAATTTTCAGAATGTGACATATTTACCCATACACAGTCCAACTGGTTTGGCTGCACGGGGAAAGAGGGAACAAAGGAGAGAAAAGCGGAGTGTGAGAAAAGGCAGCAGGGAGAGAGACAAGGGAAACAAGAATGATTGAGAGGAAAGGCCCACATACAAATCCATGCAGTGATATATGTATTCGGCGTCCTGTTTCACTCCCTTTTCAGTCATATGACCCTGTAGTAAGTCAGCGTAATAGCCATGGCTCAGGGAGCCATGTGATTTAAAGACAAGAGTTTCAACCTGTGAATCTGGACAATATATCACTGCCTCCCCTCCTCTCCTTCCCCGCTTTATCTCCACACTTGGCTCTTAGTTGTTGTCTGTTTCAAGCTATTTCTCTCTTTTGTCTGTTCTCTCTTTCTGTTGCTTTCTCTCTCTCTCTCTCTCTCTCTCTCACACACACACACACACACACACACACACACACACACACACACACACACACACACACACACAGGCAGACACACTCTCCCAGGCACCTCCCCTCCTCACCCCTGAGGCTCACACAATAAGAGCTTAATGAAAACGTACTTTACACTGGCGGCTGTGCACTGGGGAGATATCTTTAAATGTCACTGTTAATGGGAGGAATTAGCAGACAGCAGGGTGTTCTGTATCTGCGTGTGAACGTGAGCATCCTGATGACAGTGTATGATACCTGGTTAAATGAATTATAGTTTATTTGTCCTACTGTGTGTTTGTGTGTGTGCGTGTGCCAGTTCACCAGAGTTCATGTGCTTGACTTATGTTCCCCAGGTCTCGGCTCTCCGGATCCCGACTTGATTACAGCATATCACTGCAGATACAGCCATGACCCCGCTGTGACCCCAATAATTTAACCCCACTGGCTGATGGGAGTTTGCAAAATCAGATGATGCCGATCTTCTTGAGCTGATTGATTTAACTACAGCCATAATTCAGCATATCATTTATTCTTCCCCAGTCTCCTTCCTTCTAATCGAGTATCTCAGTGGTGCAATGCATCACAACTCCAGTGAGCCTAGAGGACTACAGCGAGAACGATTGATGTTGTTCCAGGGATCATTGCTGAGAGGGTCTATTTAATGGTTACAGTAACAGTTGAATGACATGAATGAATGAATGATTGAATGAAAGTTGAAAAAGAAGGCAGTTCGTGTTGCAGCAGTCTTATAATCTCAGCTGATGAAATCGTGATACACTGAGGTGGAATGATAGGTACTTTCTCAAACTTTGGTTTTACGCTGGGACACAGTGGACAGAACCACTGCAGAATTTATCACTTTTGACCTTTTGCTGAACTTTACCCAGTCTGTGGCAGATATTTGCAGAGCCTTGTAGAGAGGAGCATGACTGCTGGAGAGAGAGAGGGATAAGTGTCCAACAGAGAGAAAGGAGGAGAGTAGTTTAGAAGGGAAGGAGGTCATGAGTGTGTCTGTGACTTGCTGCCTCCTTCATATCAAAGCAGCTTTTAGGGAGCAGTTAGCAGAGCTGCAAATAGGCGAATAACACAATTTACAGCGACACAATCTGTACATTTAACATGACCCCAGGTTAACTGAATTTAAAATGGCGCGTTCAAAAAGGAACTTTTGCTAATGAACGACACTCCTCCTTTGATTGTCTCACTTAGGCATAGATTTTAGATTGCCAGGAGATGCACAGATGTGTGCTGTGATCAGAAGTAGAGCAAGCCACCACAGGGAAAAAGGGAGAGATTTGCACGTGACTGCTAGACTGCAGAGTGTGTCTGCAAAGTCATCTGAGGTCGGCCAGTCTGTGTGTGATGAGGCAGATGACGCAGAGTAAGGGCTTAGGCCGAGTACAGCACTGTGCCACACAGGCCCAGGCTCCCACACAGAAACACCTTGCATACTAGATTAGAAAGTGATTGAACCTTGGCTTTATTTGCCAACAAGAAAGCCATACAGAGAGTGTCAAGTGGAGAGCTAAGCTACATGATAAAAGATTTTGAGTGTACACCCATATCTCAACTCTGTGAGGATGTGTTTTGATCGCAATTCAAATGTCAAAATGTGAAAATGCTAATGACAATGCTAAAGTTAGCCTAAGTTTTGCCTTCACCCTCTTGATTTAGTGTGTTAGCATGCTAACATTTGCTACAACGTGAATCTGACTGTACAGAATTTCAACAGCTGTAGTGATATTTCAGTGTGGACCAAAGTGGTGGACGTACCAACTGACTGACAGACAGACAGCATACAGTCAGACCACTAGCACGGCTTAAAATTTTAACAAAGCAAGTCAAGTACCAAATGAGAAGCAATAAGCCTGCAAAAAAAAGGCAGCAATAACACATATATTGTAAAATATAAGCTGCTTTTGCCAATGTATTGTAGCTGAAGGAAGGACTGGAGCAGAGCTATACTGGCCTTCCTCCAGCCCCATCCCAGGCACAGTCTGGGCAGTGGCTGTATATTGGTTCATGTGAACACACCACTCCTACAGGATGAGAGGTGACTGAATCTAGGCACTGGATGCAGCTCAGATTCCATGTTAGCCAGGATTTGACTTCAATCCCAGTTCTTCAAAGGCTGTACTACGCATTTTTTTCCACTTCCACTGTTGGATCCAGGGGCAGACATATCCCTTTCATCAGGAGGTGCTTTTCTCTGACAGCACAGATTAGCGAGAGGCAAATGCATTTAGAAACGCCATGCTCATTTTCCTTGCTCACACACTGAGCTTTTACCATGCTTTGCATCAATAAATGGTTCATCCGAGGTCTTCTACATGTTGTCCCACTAAATTCAACATATGTATTTTTATGTAAACCCAAATCATATGAGGAATACAAAGTTCAAATGATACCAACAGTTTAGCGCATATGCAAAAGAATAGCCACTTCAGATCGGGTTGATCTCTATCTCTAGAATTTAATGTGAAGATAGGGGAATGTGAGGTATGGACGAATAGGGAGACAAGGAAAGAATAAGCTCAGACTGGTGTTGACAGCAGGGAAGCTTGGTGACAGGAACTCTTTGGGCTGGGCCTCAGCTCTCTCTGCTGGAGTGTGGAGCCTCGGTCTCTGTCCTGGAGTTCCTGTAAATCCTGCCTTCTGCTGTTTACACAAGGGCTGACGCCGATGTTACAGGGGCCCACTCCTTCCATCTGGAGGAAACAGGCCCACGGGGTGCTGATCTAGATACTGCTTGAATTTAAGATCTACAGTGACAAATGCTAGCATGCTGTTCATCATATTAGCATGCTAACATTTGTTTATAGCAATTTACATAAACTACAGCTATGGCTAATGGAAATATCATTGGTTTTGCAGGTATTTGGTCATAAACCAAAGTATTCCCATGTGCAAATGTAATATACCGTTTGTACATATATATATATATATATATTTCCATATATGATATAGATGTACATATAAAATAAAAACATTCCCTATATGTAAAAATGATATATAAAACCTATTAGAAACTGGAACAATTTCACATATTCACATATACTGTATGTCTAGCCCATATGTTTATGTATGTATGCTTATATGTTAGACATATGTTAACATATATCCACCCAAATGCTTGTCAATATATGTTGATATTATACACAGTAGGGTCAAAAAGTCAGAGACCACATTTCCAGAATGTGTAGACTTGGATAGACATGTTTAAAATTAATAAGATTTTTTTATTTGTATGTTGTTTTCATAAACTTGCATATATATACACATTAAATATATATTGTCAACATATGTGCTCACAACATTATACTATATAAAAATTAATCAAAGATATTTTACAAATTTTACTAGTACTTCATATATGTTATGAACTTATATCTTCATGTATCCAGTGGATGTATATACTGTATGTAATAATAAAATATCCCTTTTAAGGTGACATATATGGCAACATCACTTTTGATATACATCTCTGTATTGGTTGGACAAATCAGAAATTTGACCTAATGGCAGCACTGGATGAAAAGTCAGAAGACAGTAGGGTTCATTTTCTGAGCATCATGAATATCTGTACAATATTTCATGGCGATCCAACAAATAGTTGTTGAGATATTTCAGTCTGGACCGAAGTGGTCATGTGTGGTGGTCATCCCTATAGAGTCATGCTGCTAGCATGGTGAAATATTTGTTTAATATCTCAGAGAACTTCAAAATACAAAATCACATTTTGTGCAAAAGAACATCGTACTGCTTAAAGAGGCAAAGTCTTTTGAAACTGTTCTGCTCTTAGAACTAAAGTAAGAGGAGTTAAACCCGCTGTGTGATTATCATTTCTACAGCCTTCTGGTCCTTTCCCAGAGAGAGCAATCATTCCCCATGCAAGAGATTGTGTAGAGACTGTGAGAGCATCAGGCCATCACTGATGCAACATCTGGGTAAGAGAGGATGAAGACAAACACTCACCGTAAAAGACACAAATATATTTATGTTATGCACATATTCAACAATGTTTTTGATGCATATAACTGTTGTTGTGAAATGTTGTGGTTGTGATAGCTCTGGAATTTTGCACAATATGCCATAAGAGAAAAGTGGTATAAATAAGATAATGTAAGGGCCCTGAGATAAGTAGATTTTTCAAGACAAACAAGTCTCCTCTATCATGTATTTGTATTCTGAATGTTTCCTTGCCAGGGCAAAAGCTGCCTTTCCTGACAGGCACATTTCCTTTGAAGCTGGGGGCTGGGTGAACGCAGAGATCCAGATTGCACAATGGGAATATGGGCCAGGAATCCGGGATCATGGATATGGGAATAGGCAGTGTCCTTGGGAAAGTGAGCTGTTTTGATAAGCCGCTGAGGGATTCCTGGAATGGAAATGGGGTGAGCCAATCGATCAGGAGAGTAAAACCCTGAGGCGGAGCAGAGGTGGTGATGGGTGGAGTGGGAGGTTCAACTGAGTGATGGTATCTCCATCATTACTCTAATCCCCCTCGATTCCACAGACCAATTGAACACTCTGGAAAATTAACATTTGTTTCACCAATCGCCCCTCACACACATGCAAGGGCAAGCAATTCTGCATACTCAGTCCCATTAACAGTAAATCATGGATACTTTATTGCTGACTATTTTGCAAACCACTGTTTCAGGATTTTTAAATAGATTTTTTTTCACCCTCCAGGCCACCATTAGTATCCATTCGTTTCTGTAAGGTTGAAAATCAATTGGCTGACTCTTGAGACTTTCTTACGCTGTGCCATCCATCACAGTGAACATCAACTATGCATTTATTTTTGTCAAAGTTACAGTTGTCAGGGAACGCAGTGCACACCAAACATAATAATCAGCAGTGATAATGAAAAATACTGTAATAAAGCAGAATGATGCTTTAATATTTTTTAATATCTAAAGACCCCCTCTGAAATAAGCAGTCACTGCCATGACTGCATGTTTCCATCTTGCAGTGAGTGACTGGCTCATAAGACGGATTCAAACAGCCAGGGCTTCATACGTCATACCTGAGGAACCAAACCTGTCAACTTACTGGGAAGGGGGGCGGGCAAAATAAACACGAAACCTTGTCAGTACAGAGAAAGAGAGTTTGCATTAGCACAACCACTAACACTGTGTCAACCACTGCCAGTTGTGAGCTAACAAACAACCAAAACAAATAAAAGACGGTAACTACGCTAACCTTTCTGATATATCTGCTGAACAATAAACTCCTCACTCCTCAAAAACTCCTGAGTCTGGGTCTGACTGAGGCTCAAACGTGTGGCTGAGTCTCTGCGGTGTTTACTTCACTGACCATCTCGATACGCACTGGCACAAGGCCTGATCCAGAACTTCTCAATGAGAAAGTAAGAGCAGATGTGCTTCAAGCCCCTGTTTACCTCTTTTCTTTTTTTTTTTTTTTACTTTTTATGAGGGAAAAACTATGTGAAACAAAACATTAATCATAGCAGAGTATTTTTTACATAGCTTAAAAAACTGTCTGGAGAGGAACTTTAAGTTATGAATGTCCTTATATGTGTTTCATTTCATTTAATTTTCCGACTATACAGAAATAAAGTGAGGTTTAGTTGCTGCTGAGACGTAATAAAAGATTCATTATAAATTCTAAAGCTAAATACTCAGCAGCAAGTAACGAGTTAAAACTTGCAAAAACAATGGTCTTTTTCGATACAACAACTGTGACATTAATATTATATATATGATTAAATATAGTTTAATAGCAACCATAGTTTCATACTATGTTATGTGATGACAGCTGAGCTGATTCCATCCACTGATGAAGGCTGTCAGATGTGGTTGAGAGCTGGTTTCTGCAGCTGACCTTGAGTTATTATTATTTTATCAAACTACCACTCCTGGCTTCAACAATGATTCTTCATGCTTAAATGCTTTGGTATAGCGCACACTCAGATCATTTGATTAACATAAAATACATACTAATACAAACACAAATGTGTACGCGCACCTGTATGCACTCACATATGATATGAAACACACTTTGCAGGTGCAAACACTACACTTATTCTTCAGTGGAACTTAAGTTACACTTCTCTAACGTCCACTCAGGGCAGTAAGCCTTGGCTGAGGGTGTTGTCTTCTCTGACCAATCAGAGAGGCTGAGCCTGTCTCTTTTTCCTCTCTGACGTCAGGCAGATGAAAGCAAGGAAAGAGAGAGAGAGACTGAGAGAAAGAGGAAGACGGGCTGATGAGGGTGAGCGAGAGCTTAAGGAAGAGTCATATCAGAGGAGTTGCACAGGGTCAGCTGAGTGGGAGAGGAAAAGAAAGAGAGGGAAGGAGAGATATGTGGCAGTGGAGGCGAGGAAAGAGATGCAGACAGATCACTGAAAAGAGATGGAAAAAAGGAAAAAAAGTGACTACTGAAGGGGAGCGAATGAGAATGAAGAGTGTGCATCTTAAAGCCAGCTGTAAAAAGCGAACAGGAGATGAAAGAGATATAGTGACAGGATCACTTAAAAAGGTCCTTTTCCATGCTGACACGGTACGTAGGAGGTGTGAAGGTTGTGGATTTGACACGACTTGGCAAATGGCCATGTGCACAGTTGGATGATGTCACCTGTCTGTTTTTTCTCGCTCCATTCTCCTCCACCTCTGACTGTCAGAGGGTCCAGTCCACCTCTCTCCTCCTCCCTGTCTCCCTCCATCAGGAATGCTGACAGCTGCAGAGAGACATTGCAATGATGAGACAGTGAACATCAGGGTGCAAAAAGGTCCTGACAAAGACTTAAAATGTTCATTAAGAATGAACCAACAATGTCAGCATCAGTTTAAGCTTCCTGCATGACTCATGGAAACAACACAGAATGTGGTTACTGTTTATAGTTTGAAGTCAGTCAGAATCAGAATGACTTAAGAAGCATCAAAGAAAATCATTGGAAAGGCCCTGAACCTTCCACTTGGTTATTTTTGATTTGTTTCTAAAATATTTTTAAAATAGACATTTACACATTTTTTTTCAGCTTAATCTGACACAAAAGTACCTCAAAGTGCCTTTGACAAACCAGACAGGACAACACTTTAAAAATAGATATAAAGGGGTTTTGATAGTGAATGACTCACTTATTATTTGGTACTGAATTCCTAGAAACTACAATCGAAAGAAAGCAGAGGCCTCAGCTGTGCAAATTACCCTTGAATGAGCAAGTGCTATCAGTACAGCGAGATAATACAATCAGTTCTACACATGTATGTACAGTTGTTTCAGAGAGGACGCACACACGCTCCCCAGCGTGGATAGTGGATGAGTCATGTCTGCCAGCCCTTACTGTTACTGTGATGGCTCCAGATTTAAGGGCCAGTAATCTGCATTCATCTCACAGACATTCTCTCTCTAACCCCCCCACCCCCATCTCTGTCTCTCTACTCTGTCTCACTGTTGCCCTCACACTACTTCTGTCTCCTTCACACGCACGCACACACTCACTCACGCACACAGGTAGGAAAGTGTTGGGAGTGGTGTCAAACTGACAACTCTTTGTTGTGCCAAACACACACTCCTTATGTTGTTGACTGGCCACCTCTCAGGTGCTGAACTAAGTCAGGCGTTCAGGTGCAGCCAATCAAATTGCAGATCAGGAAATTGTATTATGAGACTCCTGGCCAGGTTCCTATCTCCATATGTCTACTAACAGAGCAAGGGGAAGCAGACACATACGCCACAGTTACGTTCAAAGACAGAGCATGAAACTGAGAAACTACAGTTAAAGGCAAACAAGACAATCCCTTCCAAAGTAGGACATCTATCCCACTGCATGATCGCAGCATCCTGCAGTGACATAATATTTGAGAGCAAGGAGTGATGAATGATGAGCATTCAAGCACCCCTAGCAACAACACAACAGATGTTTGCCATTAGACCATCCGCAGTTTCAATTCCGGTTAATGTTCCTACCGAAACCCAGTCTGTGTACCGTGAACTGTTACCATTATGATCAGAGGTGAATCACAGAACAAGGAGTTCAAAAACATCAAGCAAATTGAATCTCCTTGTGTGAGCGCCTGCTGACATTTTGGCGATAAATCAGCAAATTCTGTTAGGGACAAGACTTATTCCCCACGCGTCAGGAAAACACGACACTAGTGGCCTACATCACTGACTTTGTCCCTGAGCAGTTTAATACAAAAAGATTCCTGAATGCAATTTGTAAGCTTTTGGAATTTTTCAAGCTTAAACAAGTACACTGAGTGAAAGGTGCAATACCATCATCAACACAACAAGAGGGAATAAACACCTTTATTTGTTGCATTAATGTTTGCGAGCAGTTTCACAAAGTAAACCTCTGCCACAGGAAAATGCTTAAACTGCAGCTTTCATACAGGCAGCAGTAAGTGGTGGGGAGTTATCCATGGTGCTGAAATTCAGTGCTGAAGGTTTCCTAACAATATGTAACATTTGGTTTAAATTCCCGGAAATATTCAATACATTGTTGCATGATTTTTTGGCAGAGGGACACTGGCTGCACTAAAACTAATTGGATTGGTGTGAGATGAGCACTTTTCCCTCTCTACAACAAATTGTAGAATAAGCTGCCTCCCACCCAGCCTTAAGCACAAATTAATCAGGTAATCATCTCTTGTCTTATCCCCACTATACAGCCCATTAAAATTAGGCTACACTCTCTCGTCTCTTTGGTAGCGATCCATGCCATGCACGCTGACAATGATTAGTAGCTTTAAGGACGAGGATAAATACTGTAATTTACTTTCAGCACCCTAAGAGCAACTACAACCTATCTCTCCTCCCCTCTCTTTCTCAATCTTTGTCTCACACACACAAACACACGCGGGAACATTGCATATAGGGCCATACTGTAAGTCGTGTTTGTTTTAGACCCACTGACCAAACACAACACAACTGATAAGATGGGACCCACATACAGGAAACAGGTACGTGATATTGTTAAACCTACAAGCACAAACCTCATGCTTGTTCAGCTGCTTTCCACTTGTCCACAGGCTCAAGCCTGACTAGATTTCACTAGTGTTGTCAAAGCCTCAATTTACATCTTAATTTCATCTCCCTCTGAAAACAGCAGTGTTGTTTAAGGATCTGTGGTGTGTAGAGACTACATTCAGATCCTTTACTGGAGTAAAACTACCAGTACAGTCATGTTAAAATACTGCATTACAAGTAAAAGCCCTGCATGAAAAATACTATTTAAGTAAAAGTGCATAAGTACTAGCAGAAAATGTAGTTAAAGTATTAAAGTAAAAGTACTGGTTTGGTCCTTTTGACTGATACATTACTATATATGACAGTGTGTTACAACATGTTGCTGCTGGAGGTGGAGCTAGTTTCTCTACTTTATATACAGTTTTATTTACAGGGACACCAGATAATATGTGGTGTCGTGAGATGATTAATGGGAGGAGAGAAGAAAGAAACTGATTTTGTGATACACAAATCTGTTTTCAGTTCTTGGGCTTTTTCTAACATCTTTGATTTTTGGTGAGACTTTGGGTCATTTGAGAATTTATTGAAATTAAACCATGTGAGAAGTTTAAAGGGAAAAATCCCTATTCGGTGGACTCATCATCATCTGAGTTGTATCCCTGACAACACACTGCTTTGTATAAGATGTCAGAAGCCAAAAGGGTTGGAGGCCACCGGTTTAATCTTTAACAAAGTGTTGTATTTTAAAAGCTTCTTGTCCAATATCCAAAGAGTTAACCTTAAAACTAACAACTGCAGCTGTCAAATAAATGAAGTTGAGTAGAAAGTACAATAGTTCCCTCTGATGTAGTGGAGTGGAAGTATATTAAGTAGCATAACATGAAAATACTCAAGTAAAATATAAGTACCTCAAAATTGTACTTAAGTACAGTACTTGAGTAAGTGTACTTGGTTACAACACTGCAGCCTACATCATCTGTAGGAAATGGACCAGATCAATGAATCTTAATTACTGTATAGAAGCAGTGAGTGTGATGACTTAACTGCATTATTGTTCTTGTGAATGGACTCGCATCTCTTTCCTGCACCAAAAACAAGATGTCGCCAAAAGTGAGTGTGTGTGTCTGTGTGTGTGTATGTGTGTGTCCTGCCAAGACAATATCTGGCGACTATTACTCATGAAGAGCAGAGAGGATAGCCAAAACACCTTTAACCACCTTTATGTGTGCGAGTGCTCCCTCTCCCTCTCTCCGTGTGTGTGTGTGTGTGTTTGTGTGTGTGTGCATATAGGCAATAAGCTGCTCCGCCACTGCGCAACGATGGAGCTATCGCAACGATGGAGATGACGCAAACAGACCCAGCTCTCCAAAAAAGTGTTTCAAGACGAACATGGCGGCAACTTAACCGCGGTCCAAGATGACAATGGCCAACGGGAGAAAGGATTCTAGGCTTTCCGCCCAGGTACGGGACAGAGAAACCAGCCTGCCTGCATCGAAAGGGCTCGTTGCTCTCCTTTAAGTGAATCTGCAAACCGAACGGCGGCAGACGCGCAGCATCAGTACCGAGAGGCTCGCAACAGCTGGTCTCCCTGCACCCCCGACGAGAGAACAAACCCGGGGAGGGACGGTAAGAGAGAGGGGGGCATGCGGTCAAAGAGGACGCCGTTTCCCCCCGGAGAGCCATGGAGAACCGGGATGCGGCAGCGCTAAGCTTAATGTGTGCGGGCGCGCTAATTGGATCGGAATAGCACCAATTGCTGCGGGCGCGATAGAGGAGCGCCCTGGACCGGCGGAGGCACGGCACCCCACCGTTACAGAGGAGAACCAACCGGACTCCATCTCCCCCCCAAGTCAATGAGTATTGTGGCAGAGCAGCCCCCGCGGTGGAGTCGGCCAGGGCAGCACTTTTCTAAAATATGACCAGGGGTGCTTGGATGCGTCGGCAGCATGATGAAGGCTTAAAATACTGGTTTGCACCCCGAGAGAACGAGAAGCCATTTACCGAGTCGGAGCGGGCCCAGAGATGGCGACTGTCGCTGGCCTCTCTGCTGTTCATCACCGTCCTGCTCTCTGATCACTTGTGGTTCTGTGCCGAGGCGAAACTGACGCGAACCCGAGACAAGCGGTCGGACGAGGGGCTTGCAATTACGGACATGGGCGAGTACCCAAACTCCCTCCACCGACACCATACCCCAACATCACCTGACCCCTACCGCCTCGCCAGAGAGCAATATGTTATTTTTCTAGGGAATTCTACCAAATCTCTGTGGCGAATGGACGCCTGTCACCCTGACAGCCTGTCCAAAGACTGCTTTACTTTCACGGACGCGGAGACCGTGTGCCTGGGCCTCTCCGGTGGAGGGGAAAAGGGGACACAGTTGGCGTACGTGAATCTGAGCGATTTGTACCTTTCTTTTTGTAATTCCTACTCACTTTTGGATTTGTTTTACGGGTTTACGAGTCCGGTCGTTTTGAATTGCACCCTGGATATGGCCATGGGGGTGGATCTGCTGGGATGCAGCGAGTGTGTCCGGGCTTATCAGCGTCTTGACCTGGAGGCGGAAGAGAACTACCGGGAGTTTGAACTGCTGGTTCAGAAATACGAGACGGATGCATACTCGGTTAGGACGTGCATGGAGGAATGCAAGGTAGGACTAACGAGGCCAGGTCGCGCACGCGCATACACGCCAGTGCATTTAAGGGGGTGGGTTCACAGTCGTCATGGCAACCGTTGGGCATATCTGTCAGTATATTGGTATTTATTTTTTGAGTTCAGGCTGCCATTGGGCTACCTGTGCAGTTACTGCATCATGTGGCCTGTCAGGGTTTGCACAAGTGCACAGCTGCACGGAGGGACCAGAGGAGAGGTCAAGAGATAATCTTGCAAGCCATTCACAATTTTCTCTCTCCATTTTCCTTGTTTCACCTTCTCAGGCTTTCTAAGTCTTTTTTGAGCTGTGACTGTGGAAGTGACATTTGACATTTGGAGGAAGGTCCAGGCTTGCACTGCAGCTCTGTGAGACGAGTGGAGAGAGGGCTGTTGAGTGGTGCTCATTTCAATATCGTTAATAGCATGGGAGCGATTTCTGCACCTAATCCAGGCTTTGTATTGTCCCCAGTTTGCTTGTTGTTCCAATAACATGGCAGCCTTAGAGCACATATCTCAGGCTCTGGAGTAGGCCTACATGTTTTGCTTGTCAGCAGCGTTGCACACCTGGGTTTACATGAACTACACTGACACACACTTGGTTTTGATTTGAGTGCTACAAAGCCCACTCAGCTGTGCTGGACAATGAAAACCTATCTCTAAACAGAAACAATGGGGATACATTGGTTAAATTACACTTGAATCTGTATCATTTGTTGTATGCTGGAGTGCTCCAAAGGCTCTGCCCCCTCCACCTGATTAGCTAAATCAGGTGTGTTCATGAGCTCTTCTTTGGCTGAACACTCCTTAGAGACGGACAGGATTTAGAATCGGTGGTATTGAAAGCATGGGATATTGTTAATGACAGTAGGGAATATGCCTTACAAGGGTAGCAGAGATTTACGTTGAGCCTGGCTTATACTGTATCTGGTATACATGCAGTGCACACATTGTCATGCTGCATACACCGTATCTAAAGCTTTACTTGTGCTTGGCCGATCAACTCTTCACCTTTGCAGCACCATGTTTTTGATTGATGCACCATCCCATGGCCAATTTTCCCATCTTGAACATGAAGGTTTTTAAAAAATTTAAATGACAGTTTTTATCAAATATGTCTAAGGCCAGGAGGGCTGCATCATCACCATGACAACATGATGACACAGGTCAGGGGATGAACTTTCAAAAGCAGGAAGTCTTCCCTCAAAAGTGCCCAAATAAAGATACTTCAACCCAAAGTCGTTTCTACAAGATGGATGTTGTATAAGGGCAGATGGTCAGGGAGCTGGGCCGTGAGTGCTGATAATCCATGTGTGTGTGTGAAGAGGGAGAATTACTGGGAGGATATACTGTGGGTAAACCTTCACATTGGAATCGTACGCTGTTCATATGATTGTTAACCGTGAGTCATACCTTATTGTTATGCTTGTTTGTCAGACAGTGTGTACATGCATATAATAGATATATATATGTATATATACAGTATGCGCTGTATGTTTGTGCATGAATATATTTCCTATAACATCTTATAGCCTTCCTTCTAATGCAATCTAATCAGTAGTGTGCATTTGCACTCCTACTCATTGCTAATGTAATAAGACTCAGGCAGGGCTACAGCAGCCTTTTAGCCCCTTTAGCCCAATCTGAATTGCTAATCTGCTTCAGTGTTCGTATGACCTTTGTGAAAGCACAGCACCCCAGGCCTGCATCACAAACCAATGCTCTTTGAAGAACCACTCTGTTGGACAGTAAAGATACTAGACAGCTTGAAACAATAATTATTCACTATTAACTCTTCGCTCTTTTATTTCTCTAATCTCAGGCCTGTTCACTTTAAACAACAGCTCAATGTTTTCTTTTCAAACTATTTAAGTGATTTGGAATTGTAAGATCACACGGTGTTTGTGTAGGATGCAGATGAGTGTTGTCAGTGCTGTACAAGTTTAGGTGATGGAAGAACAGGTAGGCGATAAATTGAAAACAAAGGAAGAGGGATAATGGAATAAGTGAGGTAAGATTAAGAGGTGAATTTAAAGGAGGTAATAGAAAAAATAATGTTGTGTTGAAGGTGGGAAATATCATATCTAGCCAACACATATAAACATTACACACACACACATACTGCACGCATCAAAGACATAAGCAGCCCACCAGTCACTATGAACAGATGTCAAATGTGGGTTGCTCTTTGAAAAGTAGTTTTCACCTGGATGGTGTGTGGCACTGAGTCTGCCTCGTTCACTGTCTGAGAGGGACGTGTAACTAAAGTTTGTCAGTCAGCTAAACCAGAAAAATAAAATCAAAATTCATTACAAAGCAAGCAAACGACTCATACGTGTGGATATCTGGTTGGTGCAAGTGAGGCATACTCTGCAGACAATAAAACAATCATTTTTGCAAAGTTATGTTAGGATTTCAAAAAGGTGTGTGAGGGCCTGTTATTAATATCTTTTAATGCTAAGATGGTTTCTCTATCGTGAGCGATATTAACTTAAATCGGCTGTGGGGGGCCTTGATATGATGCAAACTGGTGTGTAGAGTATAAACTATTTGAAGCAGTGAGGTTGTTCTTGCTGAGGTGTATGATCAGAAGAGGCCGATGCAGGAATTGCTTCAGTGACAGACCTCCATCATGTGTGGTATAAACACAAACAGAGGCTTTCTCATCGTGCTTTTCTTATTCAACAAATCTCATGAAAAGACAAAACATGACAATTTCCTGATCCCACTGCACTAACAAGTATTGTCAGAGTAGCTCAAGCCTGATAGATTTTATTCCTCTGTGCCATAAAGCTCGCATTGTTGCACTAGGTGACACGTTTTTTCAAAATTACATCCTCAGAAGAAACAAATGAACTTGGTGTTGAGAGCCACAGACAGAGGAGGGAGTTTGCATTATCAGATGCAGCCTTTAACTGTGGTGGCTGTGGCTGTTTCTTGTTCTGATTCTGACTTGTGGCTCCCAGGCTCCATTTCCCGGGAGTGTGTGCACAAATCCCACATCGTTTGCTAAATGAACAGTCCCAGACCATAGCCACCACTTCTACTATTAAATTACTCTAAACCCAAACAAGATCGTTTGATAGGCCTTTTTCACTGAGGATACTTTGACTTGTCACAGCCGGGAACACACAGGTGTCAATAATAAAATGAATGATGGCCGAATTCCATATAGCTGTTTCAGTTTCAGAGTCCTGGCATTGTGTGCACTGGATCACAGTCGCACTGTGGAGACCGTCCTCCCATAACCGTTGCTAACTGATAGTCAATGTTGTTTATTTTAACCACGACTGCAGTCGTGTTGATCATTGTAACCATGATGACGAAGGTGCTTTAACTTTAGTGAAGTAAGTATTTGAATCCAAACTGTGAACTTTCCCTAAACCTAACCATATTGTTTTTGTGCCTAAACCTAACCAAACCATTACCATGGTATTGTCACATCACAGTTCTTTTTTTCAGCAGTGATTTTTAGCGGTTTATCTGTGGCATATGTACTGCCGTCAATATGGGCACTAATTTAGGAGACGGTCTTGTGGGTTGTATCAGAGAGTAGGAACAAACAACATATATGGCTGATTAGGGCTGGAGGACTTGTTGTTACTGGCACACACCAATAGAACAGAGCAATGTTCAACGTTATTAGTAACACCTGTGCTTTTCCTACTATGATGAGTCAAACTGTTTGCTGTGAAAAAGGTCTATTGATGTACATTGTTGGGGGGCAGCAGTACCTAGCCTAGTGCTACCTAGTTGCTCCCTGATGAACTCATTTCAGGACATTAAAAACATCAGGACAATAAAAAAACGAACCATGTTTATAGTAGCTTTGCTAGGATCTGAGTATATGATGTTTTCAGACCTCCATCATTTGAGATAGAAGAATGACAACGTGGCTGTGTACACAAAGGCATACAGACAGGTAGCATGAAAGGAAGTTCACATTATTATGAGCAAACAAGGCTCTTCCGCCTCAGCCATCGCTGCACTGCCACAGATCAGTCAATGTTTTCAGTGTTCAAGAAATTTGAACCTTTGGTGCAGAGTGGCTTGTGCAGCAAACAAGATCACCAACAGAAAAAACATCTCAAATTATACAGGAGGGATGTGGAAAAGCTGTCTCTCCTGTCTCATATACAAATCTAGTTTTTATGTGCTCGTGCTTGGCAAAAGTCTTGCAGACTCGTATGTTGTAACTCTCCCTTTGCTTCCTGTTTTTCTCTTTCCTTCGCTGTTTCCCCTTGTGTTCTTTACACCTTTTGATCTCTATATGTACCTATATGTTCCACACACACACACACACACACACACACACACACACACACACACACACACACACACACACACACACACAGAGCCCCATATGCAGTGTTTCCTGCAGGTCCAGACCTGACTGTCCCTTCCGGTGTAATTTAATTTGCACTCCCATAATTCTCTGTTTCTCTGGTGGCTGTGTCTCCAGGGCTCTGTCTCAACATGTTGATGTCCTTTCTCCCTCTATCCATCACTGTTTCTCGCTTACTTTCACATCCTCTCCCTCTTTGTCTTTCTCCCATCAGTGTCAGAGCTCTGAGGAACCAACATCACACATACACACGTCCAGTATCTGTCTCTACATCACTTCCACTCGTCACCCCTCCTCCTTATGGACTTACTTACCATTGGGGGCCTTGGTCTCTCTCTCTCCCTCTCTGGAAATATATGAGTGTTGAGCTCTCTTTTCTGGCTGGAGTGATAGATACTGATCTAGGTTAAGGTCCTTTCCTTCCCCTTCAATTACAGTCCTGTCCACACAGATCCCACTGTGTGCTCCTTCACCCAGCCTCTCTGGCCCTATGCTTATTAAATCACCTCTCCTCTATCACTCTCTGTTTCTACAAGACTATTCAGTTGAGCCTTCATTTAATTTAGCTGTTTAGGTTTCTGTGTTACAGGAGCACTAAACACACAGTGCAGCTGAAGCATAAGTTTTTCAGGTATTGGGTCATAATTCAAAGTACTGGACACAGTGAAATTCTGACCTGATGATGGCGCCATCTGAAGAATTAGAGCGTCATCAAAATGATTACAGTTTGTTGTGTGTTTGTACCAAATTTCATGGCAATCCAGCCAATAGTTGAGAGTGAAAGTTCATTCTTGATATTGGAACAAATCTCAGCACAAGATCCATCAGTAGCTGTTCTGGAGCTTTTGATCGTATTACATGATATTCCTCAGTTGGTGATGTTGTGTTGCGTATTCCAGTTGTAATGGACTTGTGGATGCTTACATTTGCCAATCTTTCTGTTTAGCATAAACGTTGAGAAATTAAGTTGATTCCTCATCATTTGAAGAAAGCTCAAAGTTCAAAACAAAAGCTCATCATCATCATCATCATTCAAGAATTGTGGAAATGTTCCACTGTGAACCACAAGCGTCAACCTTCTGGTGGCACTAGTGCAAGTGATGTCAGAAGTCAGATGATCAGCAGAGTCAATAGGCTACCGTAAATGGCTGAGCAAAATTTCATGCCAGTCTTCCCAAAATTTGTCAAGATAATCGACCAATCACAGTGAGCCCCACTGCCATGTAGCTGAAAATGACAAATGACAAATCAAAATCAGAGTTTTATGCAGTGCATTAAGCTATAGCCCCATGTGTCAAAGTGTTATGTACACTATGCCCTTATATTTTAGCTCAAAATGACAAAATAGACGTATATAAAAGAGTATTTATATCCGTATCTTACATTTTACATTACAAGACTACAACATTACAAGTTTGGGAGGACTAGACATAGTAACACTATAAGAAGACACAACATATGTTTCTGAAAACACTTTTTGTTTTAATCTAATGCATATTCTGTTACTTTGCACATTTGTTAAAACTGACAGTTTTTAAATGATTAAAAAGGGCTTTAACACAGTACATAATGAACATATTGTTCTGCTATCAGCACAGACAGCATGGCCCCACTGCAAGTTCTGCACTTTTCTCTCTCTCTCAAATTCAATTAGGGCTCTGTTGCTTCTCTACGCAGCTCAAATAGATCCAGGGAAACTCCCCTTCATATGAGCTGCCAGTGTTTGTTTCTCCCCAGGCAGGAGATAAGGGAATGCGTCTGTTCGAGAAGAGCACAGCAGCACTCCCATGGAAACGCCTCCTCGTCGTCCTCTATTCCCCATCTACGCAGCACAACGAGACCGTACAGCTCCCTCCTTCACTGCCATGGGCTTCAGCTCCTATCAACACATCCACACCCATTTCTTTCTCTCCATATTCTCTCTCTCTCTCTCTCTCTCCTTCTCCCTCCCTCCCTCTCATCTGTAGGCCACTACTCTGTAAAAATCCTTATCCTCACTCAGTTAATATCTGGAGGAGTGATGTCCTGTTTCTCTGGTGCGTGGGTACTGGTTGGGTCTGCTAAAAAAGTCAAAGACTACAGTATGTGCTTGTCCGATGTACGTGTGTGTGACTGTGTTTTGTGCCTGTGTGCAAGAACAAGCTCCATGCATCCAGTAATTCTCCGATTGCCACAGCCCGGCTCCGCTCACAAAGAGATAAAAGTTGCAATGAGTTCTTTTAAATGCATCCAATTCAATCGGATCTATGACATGAACAATTGATGACTTTTTTTTTTTTCCTGCTGGTCTCTCCTCTCCTCTTTCTCACTGTTGTGCTCACATGAATGATTTGTTGAGTGGGTGATGTGTTATGTTTGATTTTCTGTGACAATGTGAAGATAGAGAGAGAGAGCAGAAATGGCTGCTATCGATAACTGACTCCATATAAAATGCATTAAAAGCTGGGGACATAAAATCGGTAAACATCAGGCATTTATTTATTCAGGCTAATGATGATTTCAAATGTTTAACAGACCATATCTATATGAAGTGCTCACCATCTGCATGGCTTTAGAACAATACCCAGGATGCTTCTGTGCAGGAGATTTTGCACTTGATGGTGAACAAAAGGAAGGTGACAACTGCAATAAAGAAAATCAATAGTATAAGGAGACCGATTTTAAAACACAAACCTGAGATATGCCAGTGCTACCAAGAGAGCCCTGCTCTGTTTCATATTTCTGGTCTGAGGTTCTCCTTTGTTTTGCAATGCACATGTAAATCCAGCTCTCTCTGTAAGCATGACATTGATCTGTAGACTGAATTGTTTATTTGCAAGGAAGAGAAATGGGCTTTTCAGTGGGATGAGTCATTGATAAAAATGGAATCCATTTAATCAGAACTTCATTGAAGCAGCTCTGTGGAAGCCATTTATAGAGCGTAAAGTGCAAGTGCGTGCTCTTTAGACACTATTTTTAGAGTGATGTCAGTAAGCTGTTTAATGGCGTTGTAAATATTGGATGAGAAATGGAATGGAGCAGCACATCACACCTCATTTACAATCTCTGCTGCAGGTAAAGGCATCTCAATTATGAATGATAGATTATGCTGATAAATAACTGGTTGTGATCAATGTACGTGACTTACTGCATACACTGCTGATGCTGCCGTATATCGTTCAAGTTGACTGCAGCTTCTTGTCACCTCCCCCGGCTACACCCACCAGCTCTCATCCTTTTTTTTTCCAAGTGAGAAGTGATTTGTCTTAAACATGCTGTTTTTTTTTTTTTTGTTTGTTTTTTTATGTCAAATCTCCAAGCACTTCCTGCTCTCATAGAGGAGTTTGTTCCCCTGAGCTTGACTTCTGAGGCGGCACTTCCTTTTGAGCTGTTTACAACTCCTGGGGTTGACAAAATCTAAGCTAAATGTAAAACATCTAAACCCTAACTTTAACCATGCTGATCGTTTCCAGTTTTTTATGAAAGTTCACAGAAATTGAGGTCATCACAGATTTTAGCAACAGTCAGACTCATAGCATTTTTCCCCATATGGCACTGACTGAACTTGAGTCCACTCTACTCGACTCGCTCTTGGTACCAGTTACTTTTTCTACTGCAGATAGTGCCCCCTCAATGTCCCATCTTTCCAAGATGCATATGTGATGTTTTGTCCTCCCATGTGTAAGTACATCATTCAATGGTCTGTGGAATTAGCAACTTACAAGGTGTATCCTGCCTGATAATGGAATCTGAAGTGACACTGAAATTACCATCCATGTAGCTGTCACATTAAAAGCAACAGGAAGAAAGTAGGACAGTGATTTCAACGCATAAGGCCATATAGAGGACACTGGCATTTAACTGATCCCTGATCAGTACAAACACCTAATGATCCATGTGGGTGAGAGAGCTGTGATCAGGAAGCAGTGTGAGTGAGACCCTGCAATGATGAGCAAAACTTTTGTCTTAGTTAAGATGCTAATGTTGTGAGTATACGACTGAACTGCTTAAGATATTTTTCTTACCACCACCTTCTGGTGAAAAAGCTGCAATCAGATCTGGGATCTGGCTGTAACCAAAAGTGTATTAAATTGCATTTGGATTTTATCTGCATTTGAGACAGTGAAATTAGGTCTGAGACAAGAGAGGAGAGGATAACAAGAAAAAGAAACAGCAGCAACAGCGAAGGTGTGCTGAGAAAAGCTATAGTGTGAGCGTCACTGGCAGAGAGACAGAAACCAGTCACAGTTCCCAGACTCTGGTGACATTCTCACATTACTGAGTCATCATCATCATCGTCAGCCACTCACAGCGTGTCCTGATTCAGAGGGAGCAGAGCAGAACGGGAAGAGAGAAGACATGCACATGAACATGCAGTCCCAATGTCTATAAACTACCACAAAATGTACTGAGCTTACACTACAGGAGTAATACTAAAGAACAACCAACAAACACGCGCGCACGCACACACACACACACACACACACACACACACACACACACACACACACACACACACACACACACACACAGGAGAGAGGCCGACAGTGATCAGGTGATCAAATGAATGGTTAGATCAGAGGGAATACTCAGCGGTGTGTGCAGCATGATGCGTGTCAGATCCCCTGACATACTGTATTTTCCCTGGGTTTGGTACAAACAATTCATTTGAGCACCTGGTCCTACCTAATCCTTCCCATTTTAATCAGGCTAGTGTTTCTATCAATGGATGAATGTGTGTGTATTTGTTGAACGAGAGCTCGTGTGCACGCATGAGTGCATGTTGGCATGGTGGCATAGTGGGATGCTGTATTCTAATTGTTTCCATTGTCAACTGTCATAAATTTAGTATGGAGAGTTACAGGAGCTTTAAAGGAATAGTTCAACATTCTGGAAAAATAAAAGTTTTACGCTTGCTGAAATATATTTTTCCATCAGTGGTAAACTTGAAAATAAAGATTATTTTCATTCCCGATTAATCAGCCAATTATTTGCTCGATTAATTATTAACTTATTTAGGTCAGAAAATAATGAAAAATGCCCATTTTAATTTCCAAAATGAAATGACAAATCGATTATTCAAATAGCAGCCAATTAACTTTCTGACAATATCATTAAAAAAAAAAAACGAATTGTTTTAGCTCTAGCTTCAACGTCCTGATATTCATTTGACCAGAGGTGACATTTAGACATAAAAGCAGGTTTGAAAGGTTTGAACAGTTGTCCTTGTTTTTCTGGAGTGTGAAAAAAATGCTATGCTTTGATCTAAATGTTTTCAGTCATGATGGATATTGTTTTTTATCCTTGTCGGGTAAATATAGAAATACAGACAACAATATTGTGCTGTCTCGTAGTTGTTTCCAGGGCTGCATGATGGAAGGTTGCACTCAGCCTAACATCCGCTTGCGTATGATACAGACTCTTTTAAATCTATGTTGTTTTTTCTTTTTGTTATTTCCAAATGCAGGTTTGTGAGTGATTGACTGTGTTTCTCCTAAAAAGCTTTTTCCAGGTGGGGTGGAAAAGCCTCCAAAATAGCATTTAGAGCATATTACACTAAACGCCTCCATTCAAACTGATGCAAATGAGTTTGTGTTGTCCTCCTCACAGCCCTCATTATGAAGCCAAAGAGGCTGATTATTCACATCATTACTCCAGTGGCACCTAGCAACCACCTCACAGCTGAGCAGCCTTTTCTGGTGTGTGATATACAGTAGGATTGTATGTTAAGTATGTCAGGCCTATACGTTTGGCCCAAGTGAGGATTTTTGTGAGTTGGCTGAAGCGAGCAGTATCCTCACCCCCACACCACCTTCAGTCTGACACAGTAATTTGATTGTGGACGGAGCGGGGAGGAGCGGGGAGAGAGAGAGAGAGAGAGAGAGAGAGAGAGAGAGAGAGAGAGAGAGAGAGAGAGGTTATTGATGGGTACAGATAGAATGTGGAAAAGGAACAAAGCAAGACAGAAGAGGAATGGAGGGGAGCTTGACCTGATGATGAGGGTCTTATCGGCACCTCTTCGTAATGGTTTTTTGCCTGCTGTTTGTGTGTACGTGTGTGTGAGGTGGATGGATGGTGGAAGGGTTAGGGGGAGTTTTCACCTGCCGAAGTTTCCCTCTTCGTCTAAAACCTTTTTGTCCATTTGTCCTCAGCCCCATCTGTCATTTGTCAACTGCAGCTGTGCCACTCTTTCTTTATCCTTTACTTCATCTTGGCTACTGTTATCCTTCATTCTTCTTTTTTTATTCTCTTCCGTGTTTTCCCTACTTGGAAACTACCTGTTCAACTTGGATGATGCTGCAGACCTATCCTGCTTTGTCTCTTTTGTTGCAGTTTTGCTTTACAGTAGCAAAACTGCCCCGACTGATTCTCTAAATTATTCATCTCTCATTGACTTTTCAAAAGCACAGAGGTATAACTAGAACACTTATGTCCCTCGATGGTGGTATCTAGTGTCCATACAGTATATACAGTATATATACACTTACACAGTATACAAGAAAAAACACTTTAGAGGTCATTGGACACAGGCAGCTTTACCTCTCTGGTTTTCTAAATCTCCCTCTCCATCTCTGTGCATCCTCCTCCCAGTCTGCTTCGAAAAACATCACAGGAACACAAACAAAAAAGTACCCATGATTCATGTCTCTTAGCATGCAAACATTACATCTCAAGCTAGATTGATGCTTTCTTGACCTGTCTAATTGTTACGGATAGAAATGTCATGGAAACAAACGAACAAAAACATAATCTCAGCTCCTTCTTTAGTTCCTGAGGTTTCCTCCAGAGACTGCTTCATTTCAGGAACCATTTGATCAGAGGCCCATTGATGTGTGCTCGAGTTACAATTAATGTTCCATGCTAGTGGTCGACTGATGTGGGTTTTTCAGTGACTGATGCAGATATTTAACGGCTGATATATAATGCAGAATTTATGTTTTTTTTTTGCACCTGATAAAATACAGCTATTCAATACTTTAATACTTTATTACTTTACATAAAACTATGCCTTTTGGTGGTGTCCAGGCAGGCACTGTATCTGTGTGTTTGCCTTAAACTAGAGGGTATGCATGTGTTATGGTGTAGATATCGTCTCTCCACTGTAATCCTTTAGACTCTGACCTTCATATTGGCACTTTCTCCACAACTCTCTTCTCCCTGTCTTCTCCCCCCTACCCATTTCCTCTTTGCATCCCTTCCATGCCTCTTCTCATTTTATCAAGGCAGTTACCCATCACACAATCGCTGCCCCCGTTCCTCAACCCCCTCCCTCCTCTCACTAGCTTGCTCCCTGTAGCCCTAATCCTCCTGTGCAGGCTCTTAGCTGGATAAAGCTGTCTCCCACCCTTTCTCTTTATGACAGGATTTACAACAGTACCCCTCCATATCCCCCTTTTAGCACTCTTATGGTAGCTTCCACAGTTACAGGGCCATGCTCTTTGGAGAGCACAGAAATTCAGTAGCATAGCAGAAGGAAATTCCTGAAGGTCTACAAAACAAACTAACCACAGTTTGAACGGGTTAAATACAATTGAAAAGACTGTAATATTTTCATGCAAAACTTTAAAAAGCTTACTGCATTGAACAGACATTAAAAATAGAAAGGTCAGGGAAGGACATTTTGAAAATGGAGACATTTTGATTTTTAACTGGCTTTTTTAACACACTGGTAATCATTCATGTTTTCACAAGCTGTCAAGTGGAGATGCCTTTTTAACAGATTATAATTGTCTAAAGAAATTCTGTTTGGACAGAATTTGTGGGTTTGGGACTACCCTTACCCCTTTTGGGACTGTCTCCCCCACTGCAGTTTTTCCATTAAAAAGCTTCAGGAAGTGAAGTCTTTTCTCATGCAAAACAAACACGTCTAGGGGCTTCCAAATTTATTTTCATCAGCCACTTTTTCAAATGCGATTGTGCTCACTTTCAATTGGCAAATAAATGCCTGGGCTCTTCATTTTTCCAGAGTGTCCTCTTGTCCTTGATGTCAGTTAGTTGTGGTATGCATTGCAGCACTTGAGCATAATTCCTACAGTATAATCCGCTGTGTGGGTTATTTCATTCCCGCAGTGCAGTGTCTTGGAGTCGGACGGGATGAAAAGGAGATGTGAATTTGCCTGATTTTCCACATTTCCAACATGTAGTGTTTGTTGTGAGTTAATAGCAGTGCTGGTGGGCTACGAGGGAAGGTATGTCACTGCATATGTGACTGTGTTTGTACGTGTGTGTCACTGGTGTGAGTGAGTAAATGAAAAGAGAGAGTGAGAGAACGAGAGCGACTTTCACAAACTGACTTATTGATTTCCCATTTTAAAGCAGGGGTGAGGTTTCGGACGGGAGGGATTGGGAGGTGGCGTCGTCGAGAGAAAAGAAGAAATGAGGTGGAAAGAAAAGACAAAAAGAGAAGGGAGGGGTGGGTCAGAGATTGACAACAAAATAAAATTGATGATGATTTGAAACATAGCGAGCTGGACACATGTAGGAGAGTGGACAAATAGGGGGCGGGATGGTGGTGGGAAGTATGGGGATTGATGCTTTGAGTCAAGGCACTCAAGATGCTGAGAGCACAACTTTGGCATAGGAAATGATTGTTAAAGGAAGATGAGGCTCACATGCTGTACAGAGGACAGCAGGACTGAAACACCGTCTCTCTTTTTCTCTCTTTCAGCTCTCCCTCTGTCTCTATCAGTCCTCCATTCACCTCCCCCAATCCACCACACCGTCAACTCTGCCTCTGGTTTTCTCTTCTGGGAATGGTCTGATCTGACTTTTTTTCTTCCCCCCACTATAATGCTGATACCCAACCAGAGGGTATCTTGCTGATTCTGAGAGCCAATCCAATACCAGCTCTCTTTCCAAATCTGCAGCTCCCTTCGGCTTTACAGACCCTTATAGTGAGTATTAACTCATTGTTTAGCTGTTCGATCTACAACTCACCATTTTCCTGGGGTTGCCAGATCTACAAACTCACTGTACACAACGTGCTCAGCACCAAACAACAGACAGACACGGTAAGCCACTAGCTAGCACAGCAGAGTACTTAGCAGCTAATGACTTATTTCCCTCAGGAGTTGGTAGAGACCAAAATTAGAGCGAAAAGAGGATGAATATTGGACTTGCATATTTGGCAGGTGGCCAGAAACATGACTCCAAATGAATGATAATGTTGCTCCATAACTGCTGGCCTTGAAAATGTTTATAGCCTACTTTCAGCAGGATTATTAAGTTGTGTCATTCAGTGCATCAACCTCCTGACAGCAGAGACATCATCATGTCCTTGTCTAACTCATGCAGTTCATGCTTTCCAATGACTGTTGTCACGGACCTCAGGAATAGGTTTCCCTCAACGAGTTACATGTTTCTACATCTCTTCAGCAAACCACTTCACCACGTGCTCTGTTTTCCCCCAGGCCAAAACCGACTTAACTGACTTAATGCTAAACAACTTAACTCCTCCAGTAATGTTTTCAACTCTAGTTGCAAAACGGTTGCAGTTAATAGATTCAGACCTCATTTTTGGAGCTGTGCCTTTTTTTTTATCAAGTTTTGTTAAACATGTAATAGAAAGTATTAAATCAAAAGTTTGCAAAGTTTTAAAATGATATTATAATGAATAATGAATGATAATAAAGTACATCTTTGGTAATAATAACTAAAGGCTATCGTCATTGTTAGCACTTCTGGTTTCACATGTCTGTCACTGCCGTCACGTTAAAATGTATTTATAGTGAAGCACATGCAGGAAGTAGCAAAGTATCAGCAGTACCCTTACGTATGTGTGTTTCATGTGGATCGGTGACGTCGCTGACACCTGATCTGCTCAGTTTGGTCAATACCACTGTCGAAAACTGATCCAAAAGTTTGAATTGGTGCATCCCTGTGCTTTTCCACTGCCTGCCTGGATTTCTCTTGCTCAGTCTCCCTCTCTCTCTCTCTCTCTCTCTCTCTCTTTCTTTGTGTGCGTCTCTCCCTCTTGAAGCTGCATAAACAGTAGCACAGTGCAGCCGCAGCAGAGGAAGAAGATTGCAGGTGGAGCACATGGTGCTTTTATAGGTCTTTGCTGGTGAAACCTCAAATCCATTTATGTTTCGACATGTTTGAATATGATTTGGTCATGCATGTGGCGTGTAATGTGTGTTTGTGTGCGTGTGTGTATCATTGTGTTCCTGTGTGTTCTTGGGGCTCAGTGTAATCACAGCTCTAATCTGTCTGCTAGGAGTCTGTGTGTGGGTGACATTAAAGTTCTCATTAGCACTGTAACTCAGCACCAATGTCACTGTGAAGATACCAACGAGACATCCACTGCAGCAAAATCTACCCACCATATCTGTGTATATGTGTGCGAGAGAGAGGGTAAAATCTTCCTAACATTACGAATGATTTCTTGCACCTATTCGCCTCATTTTTTCCTGGTCGTTGTTCATGTGCTGTCAATTTCATTACTCATGTAGGCAAAATTAGATAAAACAGTACATGAGTTCTTCGTTTAAGAGCATGCACTATTAAAAAGCTGAGGAATAATAAGTAATGTCGTGCTGCACCACATATTCATTAAATAACTTAACAGTTTTGTTTATAGGCACACTATTTGATCTAGCTTCTGCTGAAAGGCGGGAAGAAGGAGAAAGAAGAGGTGGAAAGAAGGAATAGTTGGGAAGAAGGAAGAGAGCGGTTGCTATGGTTACGGGTTGGAATTGAGTGAAAGATGTGGTGTAGACCGTTTTACTGAGTGGAAACCACAGTAAGTGAGTTACTGTACAGTACAAGGTCTACTGCTGCTATTGTAATCAGAGAGGCTGCCTGTGCTGCTGTTTTTCATCCTCCGACGAGAAAAGAAGATAGATATTGGCATCCTATTTCCATCCTACAAGCCTCGACCCACCTCTCAATGGTGTTTGAATAAGCACGGCTATGAGCGCTCCGCACCAAGTTAACCTGAGTTGTTTGCAGCATGCATATTAAGTAAAACAACCAGAGTGAGTGAGTGCAGTGGACAAGAGGAGCATATGGGCATCTGAGCTCAGGCTGGTTCTGTCTGATTTCATACATCCCAGCTAATCGCCCTCTAACACTTAGCATCCTCGCTTTCTTTAGCATGCTAACATACAAGCTAGCTGCTCTTGGGGGCTGGGGGTGATGCTAACATGCTAACACAGAGCTAATCATCTCTTGTGTACAGGAACTATATCCCATGGAGGATATTTGGGTGCTTTAAGGCCATCCAAGCCAATCAAGCATGGTCTTACTACTGTGTAAGAGTGGAAACTGACACTTCATAGCTGGTCTGGACTGCCTGGATTTAGTGTTAGCATGCTAATGGGCAGAGCCAGGTTTCCCATGTTCTTAGCTGTGGGAAGTAAATTTGGCACAGACCTGGTTGGAGGTTGTCCCTGAATTAATGATTTTCTTTCTTAAAAAAAGACAGGTTTATTGAAAAAGGCAGCAAAAAGTGAGAGCAAGAAGAAGAGTGAAGAGAGTGATAGCGGATCCGTCAGACTTGTCTCTTGTGTCCTTGGTGACGCAGATCTGCAGTTTTTCTGCAGTAGGAACAACGGAGAGGGAGAAAGAAAGAAACAGAGACAGAGAGAGAAAGAATACATTTCCAGGGTCAGGGGCTGAGACAAACAGTGAAGCTCAGGGAATGAACATTCGGCACCTGCAGTTGAACTTGGCTGCTACAGAGTTCATTTTTTTCTGGAAGAAATGGGGTCTATAATTTGCATTAAATAGCATCCTAGATGCCAGCTCTACAGCAAATAAGCTTTATATTCAGTAGCTGGCCTTGACTTGATGTCGGTGTTGAAACGAATAGATATCTTATTTGGCCTTTGGGCTGAGACCATGTCGTTTTTGTTGTTGATGATGTGTATATGTGTGTATGTGTGGGTGAGGAAGCAGGGTACTGAAAGCCCAGGGCTGTCGTTTTGCAGTTGAATATTGAGTTGTGGCTGAAATTAAAGAATGGATACAGGAAGCTGAAGCAAGCTGATAAAGCTTAGGCTACTTTGACTTTATGAACAGATATCTTCTATTATTTTGGGCTGCATAATACTAAATTGGCCCCTCTATACGGTCACCAAATGGAGAGAGCTCTTACTAGCAGCCAGCGTAATGATATGAGGTAATAGTATTCCCCTTTTGTAGAGGTAAATGAGGGCGAAAGCAGGTTCACTTAGTCATGTAGAGTTAGCTTGATGACAACCACAGTGTTTTACTACTATGCTCACCTGTTAAGTGGTGCTCTTGTTACAGCATCATTTTACCACTTCAGCTGTACAGTTTCACTTAAACATGCAGACACTTCACTTTTACTCACAGCACAGTTTCCCATACTTGTAATTTCCAGTAATATTTATAACTAATTGAACTTAGTTGCCTCACCACTTTTACTACACAAAGGAAAACAATACTGAATAAACAGGATCTCTATAATGTATTCTGAAAATGGATGTGGGATGGGCAATAAAAAATGGGCTGGTTTGATCTAATGCCAAATAATAACCAGGTCCAATACTCATATTGGTAATTTTAATTTTATTAAGCTGCTCATACAATGGAGAGAAATGTGTCATGATTTACGAAGAAGATGCCTCATTAACTTTTGCATGTATTTTAATGACCACTTGCCAGTAGTCGTCCTCACGAGGCATGTCCTTTTACGATTCTCTGTTAATTCAAATGCGTGTGATCTAACACAAGGGATCCTTTTTTTTGTATTACTAGTGTCAATACTTTTGGGATTGATCTACCCTCCACTAACTTGAATCTCTTACTTGATATAACTTAATATAATCATCAAAGATTATTTGCTTTTGTTTCAATTTTTTGTGCTGTTCTTTGTAACTTTTTTTTTTTGTAACTTTGTTATCCTTCACATATTTCCCCTTCTACATGACGTGGGATCCTCCTGCATATCGTTGTCCAGCTCAATGAGGTGCTATACAGCAAATGTCATGACTGAAGATACAGTAGAGTGGGAACTTTTTTGTATTTTCACTATTAAATATCCAAATCAGTCAGTATGCTGCAGTCTGTGTATGTGTGTGGTTGTTGGGTGATGAGGGTTTGGAATGGAGGGATTTAATGGGGATCGATGATGGGCCAGAAAGGTGTCATAGTGAGGAACCCAAGCAGTCTTCCTCCTTTCTTCAAATGAAAGAAGGAAGATGTCTTACAGTATGTGTGCACAGAGTTCATTAAATGTATGCTTTCGCTCTGCCTTTTTAAAATTTTAACCAGCCATATTTAAGCTGATGCAGTCAGAGTGGTTCTATAAATGGACCACAGAAAACTTTTTTCTAAATTAATAAAGGTTAATGCATTCAAGATGGAACACTTAATCCTGCAATACAAGGGCGTTCGGCTGAACATTCACTTTCAGTATGTTTGATATCAGTTTCGTCAATATTTAATGTGGAAAATGAAGTTAAAATTTAAATGGTCTTTCTGGGCCTTTACCAAATGAATCATTCTGAGGGATAAAAGGGCTTTGTTTTTTATTGTTCCTCTGCTACTTTAGTAATACAAGCACATAAAGAGCATGTGAAAAATGTTTCCACACAAACACAACAGGTGAAAGTGATAAAATTGCTCTCTGATTCAATAAGAACAGTATTTCTCCACAACGATAGCTGCACAATGTTTCTACCTGTTGAGATTGGGCAACTTTCCAGTAAAAAATTTGACATGGTATTATTAACACCGACAACGTTCCTCATCACAAAGAAAGCAAAATATATTTGGAAACATAGCTCAGAACCATAGTTTGGTAACTGTAAAACCTAGAATTTCAGGTTTGCGTGAGTACAACAGCATAATAACAAAATACCAACAACAGTGTCACAATACTTCTTGAATACTGCTTCCCTGACTACTTAATACAACTTACCTACCTAGCAACACACTCAATGAATGTGTGAGCTTTCAGTGTAACTTCAGGAATGAAAATAATTATAATTATAATTTCCACATCACACTGGGTCACAGCTTCTAGCCAAGGAACTCACTAGGTATTCCTATCAACCAATGATCATGAAACTGAAGGGTATTGAAAATACAGTACATGTCATGTCTTTTCGCTGTAACTGCAGTGAATGACACTTTGGTTCCCTGCTGCCACCAATGTCAAAGCTCCATCTGTGCTTCCCCGCAGTCCACAAGTGTGATGTAGCAACAAGCTGGAGGCTTGTTGCTACATCACACTTGCTTTCCAATCCAAGTGAAATAATAGATATTAAACGTACAACCTTTGTGCTCTTTGCAGCTGTGGAAATAACAAAAAGTAACTAGTGTCAGAGCTGGATTAATCTCCAAGGGGGCCCTAGGGAAAATCAATAGGTCTGAAATGATTCCTTTATTGATTTTTAGATTGGTTAGTTGCTTGAATTAAAGAAAATGCCAATGTGATATTTCATTTCTTTTTTTAAAATAAATTTGCAAAAAATTTTTAAATTTCTGTTCTTCAGTTTGTCATTATGGGGAATTCAGAGTATATTTGATGAGGGAAAAATGAATTTAAAGGATTATAGTACAAGGCAGAAAAAAGCATAGCAAGAGAGAGTTGTGAATACTTTCTGAATGCTCTGTAGATGTAGGAGATAGGAAAACCACCAGGGTTTGACCACACTGTTGACAAATATATGAAGTTAAGTGAGGCAGTTACAGGAACTTCAGTCTTGTGATTCATGATGTGATTTCTGCCATATATGAAAGAGATCAAATTGATAGATAGCGCTTCAGTGAGTGAGAGATGCAAAGCTGCTGGTTCATATTGATATTTTACAGCCAAGATGCATGGTCCATATGAAATTCATTTGTTTTCTGTGTGTTCAACAGTAGCCTGTCTGTCTGGACATATTGGTGGTCCAATTTTTACGTAAGCCTGGCTGTCAGAATATTTCAGAGCAACTATACCAATACTGCAACCTATTACATTAAAGGTCATACGATTCCACACGGCGGAGATTTCTGTGACAGATGATATTAGAGCAGCTGGACATATCACACCTGCAGCTTCTGTAAGGTTTCCCCCTTAACTGTCAGAGGTTTACCCATGTAAGTGCCTGTGTGTGTGTGCACAATGTGCGGTGTGTGCTTGTGTTTGTTGCTTTACTCAGAAACAGAGAGAGAGAGAGAGAGGGAGACAGAGTCAGTGTCAGCTGCACACCTGTGTATGTTTTGTCCTGTGTCAGCATGGCCTCTCTGAAGCCCGATGTTATCAACCTCTGGTGATGAAAGGTAGATTTTGTCCGTTCCAGGTGTTCCTGATAGAGAGAGGGAGGGAGAGGAGAATATGAGAGCTTTTCCATGGGCTTTGCTGAACATTTATGACTGGCTTGTTAAAAACTATTACAATCATAGTTTCAAATCAGTCGTGGGTCTTAAATCCCTTTGGATTTATAATCAGCCTTTTGTATAATCTCACACAGGACTGAAAGCCATAGACTGTCACCATGATAATGAAGCACCTTGTGGCTGAAGACTGAATAATGGAGTCTTAACTGGCCACAAAGCATCTATTTCATCAACGTTTCTCTGAAATTTTGCAATGTGCAAGTAAATAGCTGCTAACGTTGGCTATGTGCCAATACCAAAATTTACAAAAAGCTTCTTTAAAGGACCAGTCTAGAAGAGTTCAACACGCCGAAAGCAACCCTCTTGTTTTGCTTTTATTTCTATCACTTCTTATCCTCTACTGAAGTTAGCGTGCTAACCAGGTAGCCACGGCCTGATCGGCCCGTGTCGTCACTTTCCGATACCGAGTCCAAGTGGCACTGCTCGGAGGGCTTGTTATAACCTCTTCTCTTTTAAATGCAACAATGGCGGAAGCTCTTTGGCAGATTGCTAAGTAAACAACTGTTAATGCTAACACCGTGTAGCAACAGCCAAACTCCAACTCCAAATAAATTCCTTTAAGGTTATAATGTTCCATTTTAGAGCGATGTTGATTCAACTCTTAAGGCTTATTTGGAGGTGGCGGTTTGTGGTCCTGTTGAACTATGTTATACTGAGAGGTGGTTAATATTTAGCCTTTTCACAATGATATATAAATAGGGTGGACAAAATATTCGAAACACCTCTCCGTGACGCAATGAAATCTAACAAGAAATTCATTAAGTTGGCAAGCACTGCTCAAGCTATTAAATTATGTGAGGAAATAGCCTCAACTTTCTTCTTCTTTTTTTAGTGTAATGAGAACATAAAAACTGACACATAAGACAAAAGTCTGCACACTGTGACTCATGCAAAAAGTATTATTAATGTCCATGGACATAATGTGAACAAGTACAAAATGGTGGCAGAAATATGTTGAGCTATGAATTGATTTGACGACAGGATAAGTAAACAATGCGAAGAAAGTATAGCATCAGGAAAAACAACATGAAAACACAATACAAGCATAATATAATATCATTTCAAATTTCAAATGAACCACTGAAAAAAAAGAAAATGTAGAAAATGACCATGGCTTGTTTGCTTTGTGGGTGCTTTTTTGATGCTCAGTCATTGTCAGTGCTAATCTCAGTGACAAATACATATTGTATTACTGCCTCACACTAAAAACCACCCTCTGTTTGGCAAGTGCTTTTAATGTGAAGCACCAGCAGTAGAAACTGTTTGGTTTGTATTAGCAGTTATTCTAAATACAGTTCTGTTACAGCTGGAGAGAGTGAACAGTAAACGGTGCGGCTGTATTCAATGAGTTAATGTTTTAAAAAGAAACACTGAATTACATTAGCAATGCTAATGGTTCTTGGGCTCAATCAATCACTAAAAACAGGGCAAAGCACCAACATACAGTGTTTCCTGTTCTTGTCCTCATGATTCATCCTTTGTAATATCTTCATTTTCATTTTTATCCTCAGAAAACCTGCATATTTGTGTGTTTCTTCTACACCATGTGGCATCTGTGAATAATGTCGAAAACAACTGAGCAGGCTAGGGAACAACACAATACTCACTCTCTCTGCCACCTTTCAGGACACAGAGTTTATATTAGGTGACAAAGCCCCTGCTGAATATTTCAGTGATACTGCCTTGCTACTGGGAAGAATAATTCTTGAAATGAGAACACTGTAAAGAAGAAAAGGACCATATGTCACTGTAGTACCTGAACACACTGTTTGTGTTTAAACATAACAGGTTCCTTTTTTTGGGTAGAGTTGTTGATAGCAGTTTTTAACAGCTTGGTGTGTATGGTACATGATGGGACTCAAGACACAGGCAGATGGGTGTATTTGCGTTTCAATTCTTAGGTTATGGCCAAAAAGGTGTTTTGTTAGGTCACAGTGACTTTGACCTTTCAACTTTGACTGCCAAATCCTAATCAACTCATCCTTGATCCCAATTGGACATTTGTGCCAGATGTAATAAAATTGCTTCCAGGCGTTCCTGATATATCGCGTTCACAAGAATGGGACGGATGGATGGACAAAAAGAAAACGTAATGCCTCCGGCCATGGCTGTCTCCGGCACGGAGGCATAAAAAGTATTAGGAATAAGCCTGTCTAATATAAACCTGTTTCAAATCAAGGACTTTTTCTCTCTGGGCTCAAGGAGAGAGAACCAGGAGCTTTGTCACCTAATATAAACTCACTGTCCTGAAAGGCAGCAGAGAGCCTGAGTATTAGTTGTTCCCTGGTTGTACTCGGCATCACACGTCAGCGCAACAGGGTTGTTGAGGGAACACACAAACATGCAGGTTTTCTAAGGATAAAACAGGAAGAGGAAGATGCTGAAGAGGATTCAATGCTATTTGAGAATTTAAGGTATGTAGGAATATTTTAGAGTAGGTTTCGAGCATAGTGTGGATAACAGATATCAACAACAACAACATCCAAAAACAAACCAATTATAAATGAAATTACAATGCTGTAATTTTTACACTTCCCGTCATGAACACACTAATTGGTGATGCTTCGCTTGGTGCTGTCACTACCTTCCTTTCCCAAAGTCTCTGCCACAAGACTTGAAAATTTCTGGCAATATGTGTTAACCCGCTTGCTCTTTTGTGTCTGTGTGGCTGATAAGTGCTTTCCTTTGAGAGAGTCGTTGCAGGAGGTAGCCAACTACTGTTCAGGCCGCCCCATTTCACCTCGCTCTGCACCCCCTGCTGGCTCAGCTGGTCTGGAAACCCACCTTAATATAGATCAGGCACCTGGGAGAACAGCATGGGGTCCTGGCCCCCTGGCCTGTTCCAGAGCTTTATTGATAGGCACTGAGCCGGGCTGCCAATATCACAGCAGCACATGGACCTAGTGGCTGTCCTTTAGTGTGTGTTTGTGTGTGTGTATGTGGCTCTTTTGTGCACTGGGTGTGTGTGTGTATATTGTGGCTCTTAAAGATTTTTTAAAAAATGTTTCTGTTTTCCTCCATCTTTGCTAAAACATATTTTATGGGCATGTAAGAAAATTGCTTTTGAACACCCAAACAGCCATGCCTGCATATACATGCATTCACTCACTCACACACACACACACACACACACACACACACACACACACACACACACACACACACACACACACACCTGTGTTTTTTTATTCCTATAAATCATGACATTGTAGTGTTAAATCAATAGCATGGAAAATGAGAGCAGGGAATACGCATGAACATCTTGTATCTCTACTTCATTTTACAGAGGTTTGACTTCTTCTGTACAGCATGTAAGAACATGAAAAATGGGGGTAAAGAGGATGGGTAATAAGAAACACAGAGAAAAGTGTAGAAGGAGGCAGACAGAATAGAAGGAGAATGAATAGGTGGTTAATATTTCATTAGTTAATTAGAGACTGTGCTACGTTCTGAGCGAGTGTGCTGTAGCTCTAGGCTCATGGGTGTCATTGTGGCCGGCACAGTCATCACTTACTGTACCAGCCTATTTCCGATGGCCTCCACTTCACAACAAATACAGTACCAGGACTTGAGCAGTTCTCTTGCAGTCACACTAAACAGGAGAAAGTGGATGCAGGAAGAAAAAAAAGAAAAGAAAAGAAAAAAGGAGCGCAAGTATTTTGGAACAAGGTGCTGTTTAAGGTGCTGTTTTTTGTATCTTTGCGGCAAGAGGTAGGTGGTGTACCCAGGTAAACTTGGATAGAGTGTGAAATATGATGTACTCCATTATTAAACATAGCTAGAGGTTAGCTACAGTCTGGTATCAGTAATATATCAGCATTATATCAGCTCCTTTAAGCGTTCTCCCACCATGAAAAAGTTTAAAAATTCTAATGAAAGTCCAGCACACCTTCTCCTATAAGAAAACTTTGTTATTCCACAGGATGTTCGGAGTCATAATGTGGATATACAACAGTCCAACACTTTCAAGTGCTGACTCTGTTTTAGTGGTACAGCAATCTCTGGCTTCATGTTAACTAAAACAGAAATGAAAACAAAATATATAGATTTTTAATCTGGGAAAAAAAGGGCTCTGTGGTTGGATTGGTATTGGCAGATACCCTGTTTATTAGAGTCAGAATTGGTTTTGGGTAACAAAAAATTTGATTTATGCATCCCCCTACTTTTAAGTCAAATTCAGATTTTATGTTAATTATGCTTTATGATGTGTGATTTTATTTGGAAACGCAGTGATTCATAGAGCAATCATAGGTAATATGGGGCTGAAAATAATTCTAATAATAATTATTGTAGTAAAATAAAGCCTCTAGTGGTAGTGCCCAAAAACACAGTGTGGTACACAGCAATGCACGTCCCACATAAGCCTTTATATATTACATTAATTGACAGTTTCCTTTGTGCACGACTCGTCAGTCATGAAGTGCAGACTTCTGAAAAGAAATGCCTCCTTCACATTTAAGCAAAGCAAGTGTCTCGATGATTTTTCTCTAGCACATCACGTATCACAGCAGAGATTCTTCTCTATTCCAACCTCTGGTGATACGTTTCCAGAGAGAAGGTGAGCACAAGGAGGCAGGTAAACAATTGCTTTTGGAAGTGTACACAGAAAAAAAACACACACTTTGTAAAAGACTCTTAAAGGCATAACAAGAAACTTTTTCAAGCTAGGAAAACAGGGTGAAGTCATCTTCTCTGATTCATGCTTCTTTGTAGGGCAGCCCAAATTGACTATAACCATCTTGACAGCCCAGGAGTTTTGCAATCACAGAAATGTTAGAACATATGTTAAGTACAACTGAGCTACTGTATGGTTATGATGGCTGTTGTTATTTAAATCATTATTTCGACCTACACTAAGTTTCAGTTTTGCGAGACTTTATAGCAGCCTGATGCTGAAAGCTGGAGATCGAATCACCCACCTTCCATTTATCTCACGTCTACACTGCTGGCATAATTGGATTGACTTCGCATTCTGCTGTATAAATCTGAATGTGTTTTCTGATTCATAGTCAAAGTGAAAATAAAATGCATGGCGTAGCTACACATGCAGGAACTGGGTAAATTATCGTTTTTTCTTCACTCTAATGCAACCAAACACTTCTGTGCTCTGTTGAGTGCACCGTTTGTGCTGGTTCGAGCAGGTGGAAGCACAAAATGCAAAGCACAGTCCTACGCTATAAACTAGAAATGCAGCAACCCCAATGGACCGCTAATGATACACCCCTACTGTTATCCCACTTCGGTGCACAGCAAAGCCTTCAAAATAAAGAAAAGGTAAAGGAATATACAACTTTGGCTGTCAAAGCTCAAAAATAGGGCCTAGAGACCCGAGGATTGAGACAGCAAGGACATGAGGTAAGAATAATCGAGGACGGAAGAGCAGGATTGAGGAAAGCAGTGGGAGGTGTTGCCTTCCTCAGAGAGACACCATAGAAATGCCAGTTACCTCAGGCTTCTGGGGAAGAGCAATGAGAGAGAGAAGACAGTGAACATGTGTGTTGTTTGTGTGTGAGAGGGAGCGAGAGACAGAAAAAGAGGGCATTTGGAAAAATAAAGTTTTTGACACTGTTGCTAAAAAACGACGATTAAAACATCTCTTTTCCGCGGAGCGTTTGCCGGTTCTTAAATCGGTCTGATTTCAGGAATAGATGTTGAGACAGAGGTGAGAATGTTTCTTCTCTTTTCAACGAGCATGTTGTGATGTGAGAATATCACACTGGGTCCAAAAAAGATACAGATGTCTCACGATGAGTCATAGATATCACAATAAGGAGTGAGTAGTGTGTGTGTGTGTGTGTGTGTGTGTGTATGTATGTGTGTGTTGTTGGAATGAATAGCTCTTAGTGTATGTGAGCGGGTAGACAAATGGAGGAAATCCTGATCAGGTCTCTCTATAGTTGTGTTTTGGTCTGTACTTTGGCAGCAAAAAAAAAATCTAGAAATGAAAAAGATACATTCAGAGGCAAGCACACACACACACACACACACACACACACACACACACACACACAGGAACGCACATGAAAAGCTTTATGTTGTTTTGTGAGTCCCCTGAGCAACAGCGTCTTGCCAATCCATGAATAAAGTTTTCCGCAGAGAGCGGAGCAGAGAGAGACTGATGCACATGAGCTGTGATTGATGCTTTATTGAGCTCATCAACCCAGAGGGGAACAGAAAACCTAATTCTCCAACTCTTGTCTTCTCACTGCAAAACCAGAGGAAAAAAACAAAGAGAGCAGCCACCAAGGTCTGCATGTTAATTACAAATGTATAAGATAAACCCAAGTGCAATGTGTGTGTGTGTGTGTGTTTGTACTCAGTAATTAGCATCAATACTACATGAATTAGAGGTTTAAAGCCAAAGGAAACCATTCATTCATAATGACAGGTAGCATCATAAAGGGACTTACATGTTATTGCAGCTATGGATTTTTCATTTTACTCAGGAAAACATTTTTTGAAAGTTAAAGTATTTTCTTTCCTTCTTTCTTTCTCTTTTGGTTTATGTATTCATACAAACATTCATATTCGTACTAATAAAAAATGAATGTTCGACTTCAGCGCACTTCTTGCACCAAACACCATAAATAGCTTGTAAAATGTGTTTTGACAGACTTCTTAGTTCATTTGTTTCCCGAGCTGTGACTGTCACATCGCTGCTGCTCATTTCTCTCATGTCTTCTTCCCTCTTCACTTTTTGCATTGCATCGTGGGGCAACATTCTCCATTGACAACATGCTGGAACAAAGGGAAATTATATATACATTATCCTCAACCACCAAAAAGTCAGTCACTATCACAGCATTTGGCATTAAAATGTTTAATTATGACTGTTCACTTTTTAAGGAGATAACGGGCAGAGATTTTTGTGGATCAGCAAGCTACATTTTTCTTCTGACCCCTTAAAATACAGAATAAATGTGCAATTCTACTCTCATTTGAAACCCACAGTGTCCAGAAACAGATAACAGTTAACCATGTTAAACAAAATATTAATGATAGCACAGTATTTTTACATACTTTAAAACGTGTCTGGAGGGGAACTTTAGGTAATTTGGGGGTTATATATTTAAAGGTACAATTGTGTCTTCTTTGATTTAAGCCATTAACCATCTTTCTGTGATGCTCTCATGAGAAGTTATTAAGCATTAAATAGAGGAATGTAAAAATCTCGAGGAAATGGTCTCAAAACAGCCACCGAAGAAAGGGTTTAAGCACAATTTGTCTTTTCTTTCTCTCCAGTTTAAACTATACATTCTGACAATATGGTAGAAATTATTTCTTGTAACTGATAATACAAAGTTCAGTATTTTACAGTTTAACAGCTTCCATTGGCAGAATGACCTCATACAACCTTACATGGATTTTATTTGTGTGAGTGTTTGATTGGCCTTGAGCCGGTTTGTTATATGACTTTACACGTATTCGATGCGAAAGCGTGAAGCCTAAAGCGTAGCAGCAGTCGAAGAAAATGCATGGAACCGTTCCTGTGAGAAGTTTGAGGACATTATGCAACCAAGCCACCATACTGTTACAGTATCCGAGGCAGCACTTTCATATACAACACATCCTCAACCCTTTACACCGCTACACCTGTATGAGCGTGAGCCCCTTTTGCACTTCAAATGAATTACCACTCAGATCCAGGCTGGCAAGTTTGCAGCCCCTACCTGCAAATGTTTTACTGAACAGAGTTTGTTTCACGTTGGAAAATTAGCATTCAACAGTAGCTTTCACCCTCACATCAGGGTGTTGTTGCTGCTGTTTTTAGCAGCTTTCACTCCTACACTCCTGGTTCTAGCCAGCTATGATTCAGGACTACTAATTGTCTTCATGGCATGAAGGAACCCTCAGGGGTATCAGAAAATAATCCTGAGTGATAACTCACGTTCATACTTTAAAAAAAAAATTTTTTTTTTAGATCAGTCCCTTGCTTCCAGGTATATCGGTACCAGTATGTGTGTGTATACTGTATGTATCTGTGAATGTTTTTGGATGCACGCTTCTCTACAGAACATATACAGTGTGTCTACTCGTCAAATGTTTTTTTCTTAGGACTATGTATACCTGTGTGTGCATGGATTGGTGTAACTGTGACGACCTGGCAGTGGTGTTATTTGGCTGAGAAAAGACTCTGGCCCTCTCCAACCCTCCGCTGTAGTGATTACTGACTCCTGACTCCTGGCACTTATACCCCAGCTATAGGCCAGGGCAGCTCCACCCCATAATCACTATTGATTACTGATAATCCAGTTAGGAGAAGGAAAACTGCCTGGGTTTTGGCAATGAGGAGGAGATGGCATCAGTTAGACGAGCCAACCTCTTACAGTGGCGCTGAAGTAGGAAGGAGAGAGAGCATTTTATAATTTAACGTCGCTTCTAGTCTCTCTATGCTCCCTCGAAATTTTGGCAATTTCACATTACTTTTTCACAAGAGCTGTAAAGGCAATCTTACTGGATCAGACCTACAGAAGTAATTGATACTTAACTGTATTAACTATGACACAGTCAAGGTTTAATGAAATATATATAAGTCTTGTTACTCTTTTTAAGAGCACTCAGAAAAATTTAGATATCGTATATTATGCACAAATAGATAAAGACAATTTTTTATAGACTGTCAGATGAGTCTATAAAAATTGTTTTCATTCCATTTTATCGTTGTTGTCCTCCAACCTGAACAACCCCATAGGGTGTTTGTTCTTCTTTCTGATATGACCCATAGGAGTGTTTCCTGAAAAAGTGGCCCAACAGCGGCAGGTGTATCAGACTTTAGTGGTGGTGGTTTCAACAATAAATACTTAAAGTGTACCCACAGCGGTGTACCGGACATTCATCACCATGGTTACAATTATAAGCAGTCTTGGTTAGCTTTTTCCCCAAAAACTACTTGGTTAGGTTTAGGAGAACATCATGGTTTGGATTAAAATAAGTACTTCTTTAAGATTAGACAGTCGTTGCTATGGAATCGATTATCCATCCATCCATCCCAACCTCCTTCCAACAGTGACTTTGTCGCTCTATATTCTACATCACCAGACTTCTTCTTCGGCTCCTGACAATTACTACAGCCACTAAGTAACACCTAACAACAAAATGTAACTCTGGGTCATAGGAATCTGCTCCACAGACAACCTATGGGCTTTTTACTAGGACAGTCTGGATCTGGGTTGGTTGGACCAGTGAGAAGAGATGATGAGTGTCACTTGCACTCACAGCTGGCATTACTCTAATTAAAAGTCCCCTGTGGAGTTATCTTGTAAACAAAGACATTAAGTGTTTCTTGCCAAAAAGCCATTGTGTGTATCCATGAGGGCTAAGAAGAGTGTTAAATGCAATTCCTTCCTCATAAACAAAATTTCCCAAAAGCGAATTTTAAGAAATGTTTTGAATCCTACACTTGCAGTCTTCGTCTTCACTGACATTGTTGTTTCTTGGTGCATTACCGCTAACTGTTGATCAGTGGAGAGGCCTGCACCAGAATGTGAGTTGCAAGTGCATGAGATAAGGAAACCATTAGAGTGACTCGTAAAGACATAGCTCCATAATGCTTCTAGTGCCACAAGTGATCAAAAACTCTGCAGGGTACCTTTAAGCCATGATGATAAACAATCATTCAGCTGCTAAATAAGTTTGAAAAACTGTGAAATTTTCCTCCATGGTTATCAATACTTTCCAGCTCATTGCTGTTCTCCAGCAACAACTCCACTACTCACTCACCAGAGGCCAAAATATTGCACAGGCCTTCAAACCTCCAACTATTATGGTTCAGTCACAGTTGAATACTTCCAGTACAGAACATAAACGCAACAGCTCTTAAAAGATACATCAAACCGGCAATGTTACATTTCAGATTTCATGTCTGAAAATGGTTATGTTCTTTGTGAGAGTTAATGAAGGCCATCTATTTTTGGTTGAGTGGCCATCAATAAAGAAATTTATGATATATCAACAGTTCGATGCTGCATATTTTCTGAGTGAATCAGATCGTAACAGACAATAAATTTAGAGAGAGGAGAGAAGGAAATGAAAAGGGAAACAGACAGGAGGAGCAAAGAGGGGACGGATGGGTTAAGAAAAAGAGCTTTGGTTAATCTGCAGTGTGGGAGATAAAGAGAAACTGAGAGATGCACTGTAGGTGTATGAGGCTAAACCGAATTAGGCATCAACACACATGTTTCTGGCACAGAACTTTTTGCGTTATATTATATTGCAGGTTGGGAAATATATGAAAATGAAAACTCTTTGCATGAAATATTGAATTCAAGAAAGAATCATGTGGAAAAAAATAGACCATGCAAGAACATTGAATTTAAAATAAAGTTCATCATTATCAAGAAGAAAAACTTTGGGTAAATAAAATCAGGAAGTCCATCTTCACATACTATATTGTGTTTTCCACTGGATGCAAGACAGCCTTCAGTTAATGGGAAATGATACAGGCTGTATGCTTTGAATCAACCTCAAACTTGAATTGAATTTTGAAAGAAAGTACATTTTGCTTCGTACAGATTCTTTGAGATGGATTCCTGATAATGGTTAAGTGTGATAAAGCAGGCATCTACTGCGCTGTGTGGCATAATCCTGGCCATCAACTCCCACGCTCTCTGCATCTCCACAGCATGGAGCATCCACTGTCTGTCAACACTCTAATGGGAGGCAAACCAAACAACATGGGGGGAAGGGGACTAGAATATGCGCACAAACTACACAGATACAAATGGATACTGGGCCAGTGTTTTACAGATCAGAGCATCGCGAGTTATCCTGATAATGGACGTTGTTTCAGACATTCTGCGATGGACTCTTCCTTGTGTCACATTTCAGCATTTTCGCTTCAGTGAAAAGACGCTGTGTCAGTTGTAAAGCGATTAGAAATGCTGCAGCTGGGTCACAGGAGGAGGGCAGGGTTTAGAGGGTCATTAAAAACGGAGAATAAACAAAATGTCCTCAAGAACAAAACCAATTAGCACGATGATTTAAAGACTGCATGGCAACATACTGACAGAAAAGCTACTTTACTGTTTTTACCTTTGTCAAACGACAGTAGATTTAATAGTGCTTTCATAAAACTGAAGCATGATTAAGTGAGTGACTGAATACAAGATAATTGTATTTATTGCAATGCACACATGGGGACAATACTAAGAGTGAATAATGCTGTTGCATTTTGTAGTTAGACGTGTACAATGCTGCAGGGCTGGCTCGTGTCCTTCCTGTTCTCTGAATATGGGGTCCCGTTGGAGTCTGAAGGCAGTGATGGCAGCTAAGTGGGCTCTGGATTGATGTTCTACTACAGCAAAGCACTGCAGAGGCCTGACGCTCGCTCACGTCTACCCCCCCGCTGAACCTCTTCTTCACTTACCTGCATTGCACCAGTTATTTCTCACCTCCAACTTAACATCTCCTCCTGTCCTATAGATTCAAGGCTCCGGAGTCCTCCCGCCTCCCTCCCTCTGTCCTTCTATCTCTCTCTTGGTGAACACTGCAGGGTTTCATTCGCATGTACTCAGGTGTGGGCTGACTTCAGGGTAAATGAAGGCTGATAATCCTGTTAGCAACAATTCTGCAATATAGATATATACCATGAGGGAAATAATCATAACATGGAGCTTCCCAAAAACTGAGCTTGGAAGGTTTTGGTTCAAGGTAAAACAGGATGTTTTAGATAGACAATATTGAAATTATAATAAGATTTCAGTCCTGGTTGATATGGCAACACCTGGTTATAACAGCAAGTGAGGTTCTACAGCAAATACTAGTTGAGCAGCTACTTTGTCAGAAATACAGCAGATGAACAACTGGTGTATCTGTTTAGTGTTCAGTGCAGCCAAACAAACTCATGTTGTTTTCATAAAGCAGTCAGTCAGAGTTGAAGGTGTGCAGCCTGTCACCTGCAGCTCCTCATCTAAGAGCTCAGTGTGGTTGCTCCTTCTTGTTCCATTACTACCTGCAATATTTCAAACTAATCAGCCATTAAAAGAATGCAGAAAAGGACTTATTTTATACACATTTCAATGAACGAGCGTAGTCAGCACTGATTGCAGTGAAAAATACATAGTGTTTTGTGCAAATGCTTCACAATAAAAGCTACTCTGTTTGCATTAGCAGTAACTTAATACAGCTCTTCTATGGCTGTTGGAGAGTGAACAGTAAACCGTGAGGCTCTTATCTGTGAGATGAAATTACAAACAGCAGTACTGGATTACATGAATCCCTCATGAATTGGGGCAATTTGAATCCAGCACCAGAAAGACAGAATCCAGCACGAATAATGAAAACTGCTGAGAGGTAATTACAGATGGTTAATACACTCAGTGGTTATGGCTGAAAACACGCGGACCATCAATGGCATCATAATAATTCACGAACTTTTAAAAGCAAATTTTGCCATTTTTAACGCGCTGTTTGGTGGGAAAGTGGGACAGACAACAACATAATGGTTTTCTTTCACACTTACACATCAAGATATTTGAAAATTAATATCATCAAATAAATAGAAGAGCACCACCTACAGTAGGAGAGAGTGAATGAAACGGGAACCAGACCAGCAGCTATCCCACTCCCATTTTATTTTTTACGCGTAGGGCAAAATAAAATTAGATCGTGATTATTTCCGCAGATACAAGCGATATGAGTCACGACTTCAGTTGGAATGGTCAGCATTTAATTTGCACTGAAATAAATATAGAAATGATGATGATGGAATTTTGCTGGGGATTGTACCAAACAAAGATATTCCTTTACGTCTGGATAATATCATTAGTAGGCATGGGCATCTCTGCAGCACTTCGATGCTTCATTTATGTAGGTTGTGACAACGTTTACACACCTTGGACATTGCACTTGGCCATATAGTGATTTAGATAATATTTCGAGTAAGTGTGCCGCCCTATTTTACGAATAAATAATATATAGTTTTGAAACATTTGCTTGGGATTTTTGAAATAACTACGCCACCTGAATAATTATTGTCAAATGTTTAACTGGTAGCTAACATGTCAAGTAACATGTTCAGTTTGTTAAGTCCCCATAACATCACATAGGTGCACCACCCTTTTTTATTAAACTGGACCTCCTCAGCTACTGGGCCGTGGCGGGCTCCTGACTGTTGTTCAAGACCTTTGCCTTGAGGAACAGAACCCAGCTTTACACCATCAACTACAAGATTAAATGGCTAAGGGGAGGAAAAGGAGGAAGACCCGGATGTGTGTCTTTGTGTGTGTGTGTGTGTGATTGATTGTGGTAGTGGGATGTGTTTACAGCATTTGGTGGGGCCACTGTAAATCAGTCCCCTTCTTTTGCCCGTCGCTATGGCAATGGCTTCCTGATCCACTCTGGGCTGATTTAATAGTCCTGGGGGACCTCTAAACACACGCCATGGATGATCTCTAGGCTCCGCTCACCAGGCTTAGGCTGCCGTAAATTCAATCAGTTACACATTAGAGCACCTGTGTGCACTTGGGTGAATATGTATTTGTCTGTGTGTAGTTTATCGATGTGTGTGTTGCACTAAACAGAGTAATCATTTTGTGAGGTAATTCAATAAACCAGTCAGTGTTGAAGTTTTAAAAATGTATAAATCTGCATATCGCAGGAGATTATACGTTTTCATTTCAAGCATCATTGTGATCTGCTTTGTTTTTAATTGCTCGCTTTCAGTGGATACAATTGTTTCATAAATAAGTTAACTTTCTTTTAATCTCAATTAAGCATTTATTTCATATAAACATTGAATTAAATAGCTTCTGTTAATTTGACTTTGTTGCTCATACTGTCCCACTGAGAGTTAGTACCTCAGTCACTGTGCAAGTAAATGAGTCGCGTGCACCCACACAAGCACCCACACGCGCAGCCGCATCTGGAAACTGCCCAACACAACCAACCACAGTCTTGTGTGAGTGAGAGGGAAGCATGTCACTATATCTGTCTGCTGTTGGGGTAATGTACATTGGGTTTTTAGAATCTTTGTTGCTAAACAATAGCTGCCAGCTGTGGCCAAAAACAATAATATGAGAGTAGTGAGAGTGAACCAAGACAGTATTAAGTTTTAAGCAAACAATGAGGGAAAAGATGCTAGAAATATTGCAGCCGACGGAAAACCACAGAGCCGAGTGATAATTTTCTGGTTCCGTCCTTTCTCATCACACATCAGTCATTTGTTATTGTAAAAATATTACTCTTACAGTAATGACTCAGTGTTTGGTGCTTTGACTACTTGCCTCTGAGCAGGTGTCTAGCATCAAGTATGACATACTGTATGTTAATTAAATATGGCCACCATTTAAATGAATGACCGTCACAACTGTAGGTTTTTCAGGCTCATCTGTGTTGTCTGTGCCAACTAGGTCTACTATAAATTATATTGATATACAACTAAGCTGTTTTAAAAAATTACGTTGAGGTGGCAGCATAATCACGGGCAGCATTTATGAATGAAAGAACCGTTCCATTTATCAACCGCAGCGGAGTCACCAGGTGGTGGTTGGGCTGGATTGCACGTGTACAACTGTCACACCGTAGACCTGCGTTCACATCCACGGCCGTGAAAGATTGTGGTTTTGCTTGAATGTAAACACATTGCGTCTGAACTTTTTCTCTAACATTAACTGAGTGCTGTGAGGGCCTAAACATAACAATAAAAAAAAGCAATAATTCAACAATTTAATAATGCTGTAGTCACTGGTAGTGACTATTGTACTGCAAGATCTGATATTCTGACTGAAAACAAATATGTTGGCTGTGAACATTTTGCCACAGACATCAATTGACAACATATCCTCATTAAATTAACAGAAAATCTAATCTGAACACGATTATGTTTCCTACAAAATGTATTTGCTCGGAAATAAGCCGTATATAATAGGTTGTTTGTGCAGACATCAAGTATTCCTATTTGGCGCCCTGATGTCTAAGTGGTTGTCTATCGTGTATACTGGTAAATTCCCAGTTTGATTGTGGCTTCGTCTTTATCTCTCACTCTTTTGCTCCCTTTCTCTCAGTAAGGTCTACTCTCCAATACAGCAGAAATGCTATTAAGTGAATCTAAAACAAAGTATTTACATGAATAATTAACTCTTGCATGAATTTTACAACATCGTCACTGCATAAATTTTGAATAGAGTCATGAGTGCACATCAGTCAACTGGCAATATTAGCCATGTTTTGTCACAGAACTTTTGAAAAAAAAAAAAAAAAAAAAAAAACTTAAATATGGGAGAACTACCAAAAACCCTCTCTCCATATTTGCAGCCACAGAATCATAGAAAAAAAAAATGTCAACACACAAACATGGGTGTTTTTCCTCGCTATCTTGCGGTCTTTCTTCCCTTTGAAGTCTCTCACAACAGCACACACACACACACACACACACACACACACAGGAATGAGATACTAGTATAGTATATTTGTTTGGGTTCAGTTTGTTAACTGATATTACAAGAATCAAGACTGATCTCAGAGGAGATTGCTGGTAACAGCATGACCAGCATTATGTGTCTGTGTATGTGTGTCTACTTGCGTGTCAGAGGAACCATGTTATCAGATAACCGTAATAAGCTGATTGATCACATGTTCATAAATATCCCTCTGCTCGTTCATCAGTGAGAGCTACAGGCACATGTACAGCAGCCCGGTCATTCTCCCAGTGGAGTCTTTGTCCGATGAGTAACATGCATGAAAACAAGGCATGTTGCAAAAGTATGTGTGTATATATATGTAAGTGTAGAACCATTTAATATGATAGACCATTGACCTTTTGCACATTCTTGCAGGTAGATTGGATTGCAACTATTAAACAAACAAACATATTTTATCCTAAGAATCAATACAAAAACATACGATTGCTAAATTACTATTTATTCCTTCATTAATTAAAAGCAGTCAAACTGCATTTCAGTACTGGTCTTCTCTAAAAACATAATAGGAAGATAATCTAAAACACATGTTTCTCATCTCTGAAGAAGGCATAACCCTAATCCTAACCCTGAATGCTGAGTCTGTGTCTTTTGGCTTGCCAAGAACGGATAAAAACAGCATAGCATCTATAAAGTAGAACAGTCTTGAAATACTCTTTAACAGTCAAGAAATGTCCTAATTATCACCTTTTCATTTGTGTTCTGATGGGGATTATAAGAGTTGTCCCATTAAAGGTACCCTGTGGAGTTTTCTCGTAAACAGTTTGCCTACATTCAGTGTTTCAGATCAGAACTGACTGTGTGAATCTTTTATGCCTTACAAATGTGTTGAAGGCATTTTACTTGTCATAAAGCTCCTGCAAAGCCAATTATTTTTATATTTTTAAAACCTGCATTGTGAACATCCAAGTTTACATAAGCTAGTTCATCTTCCCTGCTGTTTGCTGGTGCATTTGCTACATTTATTTTTTTATTTCTTAGCTTGACTGTCATGAAAGTGAGCAACATCAGATAGCTCCCACATGATTGTCATGGCCAGGGTTTGAGGTATATGTCAGTTTGATTAAGCATCATGTTGGGTGTTTGGATTTGTTGCCACTTCCTTATCTGTCCTCAGTCCTGTGTCTTCTCTTGCTTTGGCCTCATATGGATTTCCTGGCTTCAGCAACTGCTAAAACAGTGGCTAGCACTAAACTCAAAGCTATATAACTATAATATAGCCATGTTGTAGGCCACGTCCGATGTACAGCACAAACATGAAATATAATTGGGAATCAGTTCTGTATTCTGTGAATCTGTTAGAAAATCATCAATTGTAATATAGTTGTTTGTTTTTAGGATTGAGCCAACCTTTCCTTCCCTAATCCTTTCCATTGAATGTTTTCAGACATTTACTTTCTGGATATTCAAATGTTCTGTATTTAACTTGGCACACGTAAACAACATATTCTGTTTACAATATGTGGGAGAATGTATGAAAAACCTGAATATGCTAGCTGGGATATGTTGATATAACAAACATGAGTCTGATGAACACTGCAATTTTCTGAGTCACAAGGATAAAGATAAAACAGGAGGAACGTTTTTAAACTTTAAACCTTGAATCACGTAAAAGTGTCACTTAGCACTAGACTGAATACTCCCGTTGAAAGTTATTCCCTGCCCCAGGCCAATTTGGAATTAAACTATCCTGTGGCTGAGTGAATGAGTGTGTGATATCGAATGACTGAATGAATGACATTCATTACAAAATGCCTTCATCATGCTTCAGGAGCCTGCTTTAATACACTTTAATAGATGATAAATTTAACCTTTAACAGAAAGTGTAAAAGCATGGAAAACATGGTTGCACTTTTCACCACTCATACTTCCTAACAAGTGCTGTTGGTGGAAGTAGGTCTGCAGTTGTCATGGAAACCGCTCTATTAATGCCGGGTGATGTACGACTGCTTCCTGTTTGCTCTCCCATTGGACATGTCAGCTTAATCGCTTGGAAAAAGTCCAAATATGAAAATATGAAGCAAATACGGCAGCATAGACGAACTGTAAAACACCAACACATTAAATGCATGAACGCTTGTTTGGCTATTCCTCCTGCGATGTGGAGGGCATACACATGTGAATTTGGATGAGTTGTTTTTGTGTGGCTTTGACTCTGACCGTGTTATTGTTGAAATAATTTCTCGGAGCTTTAGCTGACTCACTTTCCTTTATGGAGGAAGACTGATGTCTTCCTCAGAGCCCACAGCATCTGACCAGTAGCTGTCAGCTCGCAGTTCTGAAGGTGAGGATCTGTCTGCCCCTGTAGACATATTTGACACATATACACACACACACTCATCCACACACACAAACACACACGCTCCAGTGCTCGTAGTGCATCAAACCTACTCTCCTTTCACAGGAAATGTAAAAGAGCTCTAAGCAATAGCCTAAGGGCATTACAAGGTGGCTAGAAAGACCTTTCAGCCTGCCTTCAGCTCCTCTGTAGCAAACATGCTAGTATGACAGCAGCCAACATATCAGAGTATCAATGATTTAAAAGTACTACTTCACCCTCAGTATTGCCCCTCTTGCCATGAAAACCTGTAATGTTTATATCAGGCATGTTGTCCATGATATCTGATGGCTTGGGTCTATGTGTCCGGTCTGTAACAGTGTGTACCACTACCCAGTAAACTGGGTAATGGTAATTTACATTACGTTCATTTGATAGTGCATTCAAACTCAGAAGGCGTAACAGCTAGATGTCATCAAAATTAGAAGTGAAACCATCCTTTTTTTACCCCCATTTACAATAAAATCTAATAGAACAAACACTTTGAAGAATCTGATTCATCAAAAGTTAGTCTGGTTTTGGTCTTAATTGTAATATTGCTGACACAATGACATTATTCATCAACTTGCAGATAGTCTGAAAATTAATTGGCAACTATTTGCACACAGTATAGTCAAACAAAAATGCCACAAATGCTGCTTTTCTTTATTTTGAATCATTGTAAATGAAATATCTTTGACTGTTTGAAGCTGTCAGAATGGGCTCTGGAAAACAATTGTGATTGTTAATTACAGCCCCTTTTTGCTAGACTCCATTCTGCATCAAAGTTCAACAGGGACAAACCCATGATAAAATAGGAAGTGATACTAATGTCTCTGCTGACAGCTGCCTCAGAGGACACGTCAACAAGACATACTGTGTTTTAAATAAGGGCGGCGACCTTCACTTGGTCTGAACTAGCAACCAGTATTATTAGTCACCCAGTCACACATAAACTTGATGAAATAATGAATACCTTATAAACAAATAAAACAGATGAATTGTTATTGTTGTAAAGGCTGTATCGAAATATGACAAAAGTATCCAAAAATTTCACTTGATGCTCTTTAGAGTTACTGAAAATCATTCTGGGGAATGTAAGAAATGAACAGTACAGCAGGAATTAGACCACTTAATTTGAAAGTAACTTCTGGACTACATTAAACATAACTAATTGATGTTATTTGCAATCTTTCTCAGTGACGCATCGCTTCTGGTCACCGTCTTTTGCAGTGACATCTGACCTTCTCCCATGAGGCTGCACTCCAATCACAGAAAAACAGGAAGAACATTGCCTCTGACAGCAGGCGTTACGAGTGGCCTCATGGGAAATGTAGTGCTGGCAATCTAAAGTGGGGTATGAGTCACCATCTGTCTCCCTCACTCAGTCAATACACAAGCGCTGCACAATGCTGTTGTGGTGTGTGTTTATCAGTATAAACTGTGATTGTTTGTCCTACTGACGTCTTACAGTTTGAATCTATTGCGTTTTTGATGACAAGGAAATTGTGAGTTGACCTTGTAAGGTACTCTGAGACTCTAAGATGTCACTCTGTCTGGTGTGTGTGCAGTTGATTTCTGTGTGTCTGGGAAATGCCGTTGGTGCTGGTAGCTGTTGACGTACACAGAGTGGATACACATATACTGCATGACTGCAACACATGCACGCACCACCTCAAGGCTGAGACTGTCCTACTGTGTCTCTACTCGGCAGCACGTTTACGTATTTCAGGCTTCGCTCATAGGGTGTATTGACATTCCTGTCTCATTGCTCGCTCCATTGTGCATTCTGTGAGAGCTAAACCACCCCCCCATTTCTCTTTCTCTCGCTCACTTTACAGAGCATCAGACTTATCCTCACTCGCTCTCAGCTTTACATACATTAAAACAGGCACAGAAAAACACATGCAAACACCCACCATACAATGATCACTTTACACAGGCAATATTTGAAACATTGATTTAGTGACCCTATTCATGAGACCCATTTAATGATTTGTCAACACACCAGTTTATCATGATATCAGTCTCTCCTTCAACAAAACTGAAGGCAGGGCTTGGTGTCAATACAATACAGTACCAACTGAATATTGATCAAGACTAAGAGTTTACAGCTATGCTACCAGCACTGTGAGCTAACATCAGCATGTTGACACTCTCATGACAATGCTAACATGCTGTGTTGTAAGTATAATGTTTTTACTTGGATGCAATAACTAGCATGAAATACAAGGCAAAGCCGAAGCTGATGGGAATGTCATTAGTTTTACTTTGATATTTGGAACTTAAGTATTGGACAAATCATTCTGAGGGGTGACTGAATATGTGTAGCAAATATCAACATAGGGGATAGGTTAGAGTCACCAAGTCATTAGGATTCATCTTTTGAGCAAGGTGGATGTCTGTACCAAATCTCATACCGGGAACACACTGGATCCGTGGCGTGTGTGTGGCAGCTAAAAACATCTTAAGTAGGATTCATCGTCTTGGGACCACGGATGTCTGTCCAGAATTGATGGGGATCCATACACTTGTTGTAAAGATATTTCGGTCCAGACCAAAGTGGATGACCAACCGACATTGCCATTCCTTGTGCCATGCTACCACCATTGATAAAAATGTCAAGTATGTCAAGTAAAGTTTGCAGTCCATGTTTGGTGTTTATATGTTCACTTATTCTTTGAAGAGAAATTAAAGTCTCTACTTTAAGGATTACTGCACAGGGTTTTCAAAGTCTGACACTGTGGGACAACTGCACCCTCCCCAACACCCACCATCCACTACTTGTCAACAGTGCACTGTCTTGCAATGATTTGGGAGAAAATAATGTTCTCAAGTTTTGGAACTGCAGTTCCCATAATGCAATCAGTTAGCCGGACTTCAACTGCTGTTTCCTTTTTAAAAATAGTTTAAAAATATCCTATTTTTTTTATATTTTCGTTAAATTGACACCATTAACAATATGCTAAATTAGCTATTAGCAGTTTCTGTTTGCACTGTATCACCGGATAAACAGAGAGCTATTGCTATAAAACTATGGATTTCTTTGATGCTGAGGAAAACTTGAAAACGTGATGATAAAGAACATCTATTTCTATGATTTCTAGCAAATTCATGGAGGTTTATTCAAGATGGACAGGAGATAATCCTCTGAAAGAATACGTCACACTGAATCTCTTGGACAAGAGATCTAAATCTCAATGAGACTGACTGATTGAATTAAGATTAAATAAAATAAATTAACAAATAAAAACCATGTGTATCATGTCAGTCTGTTCAGATTTGACTGAGTTATGATTCAGAGAGGGCGTATACATTTTGTTGCAAATTGCGACAATTGAGCAATATGGGTTATATTAAATAACCTTAATTGTCTTTCATCCAGTATCTTTGTCTCACATCTCTCCCTCCTCCCTCACAAACCTCTGCTACAGCCATCCTACTCTGCATTTGGTCACTCCAGTAACCTTGGTTTACCAAAACCAAGCAGCATCAGAGCTGCATAACTCTGGGTTAGAGGCCTTGAAACTAGCCATATCTAGATCATACAGTGTAGTAATCCACACTGTACCATCTAACAGCAAATACCTTTTTTTTTTTTTAAATGTTAGCTTTGGTTAGTGGTTATGGACAACTGCAACTCTTTCTCTTGGAAAGATAAACTGTATGTAAATGTTTAACAAGCAAATAACATACTTTACAATATGTGTATTTCGCTGCAGTATGAGCAGAACAACCAATGCTTGTTACTCCATTGATGTAAATGTACTTTTTAAAAATGATCACATATCATTGTTGGCAGATAAAAGTTCAATCTCAGGATCTCAGACCTCAGGAGTTGGTGTAGTAAACACATGTTCTACCAACCATTGCAAATAGAAAGTGATACTGCAGCCATAGTCTTTGTATCTTGTGATCAACAATGACACATGGTCAACTAAGACACAGAACGACACAAAGACATGCTTGATTCAACAACAGTCCAGAACTAAGATCTCTGTGTTTGCTCGTCTTCATCTCAGATAAGCAGTAGCTCGTCTGCTGCCTCTTTATCTCAGTGCTGCATGTTTTGTAAAAGGAAGACATGCAGGTAAACCTCTTACAACACAAGAAGTAGTGGTTTAGAACAATTCCTTAGTTATATATTTCACACCCAGAAAATAATCCACTAAAAAAGGTAATAAGGAGAAACAAAACATACAAGCATGTAAAAACAGTGAATCAGTTGAAAATGTGTATTGAAAAGGACAAGAAATAGAAAGTAGCACTCATATCCATTACACACTTTGTATACAAACAGTCCTAGTTCGCACGCACAAATTTGCACACCTTGAGGAGCTGGAAGGAATGTATCTTACTCGTATCACGCTGGCCTGTGAACTTGGTTTGTTTACATGTGCAGAGGGAGTGATAACCTGCTACTGTAGCTAACAACAGCAACACCAGCTCCAGTGGCAGCCCGCACTGAGAAAATGAATGGGCAGAAATTAGTTAGTATGTGATGCAGCTGTTGATCTCTTTGTCAGCCTATTTGTCCTGACCATGCTGCATCCTTAGCCTCTTCTCACCCACATCACACCTCTCACTAGCTGTCAAAAGTTGTTATCTGAACTTGTGGTTAGGAGACATATATTCTTTTCTTTTGATTTGTTTTAACATCACCTCAGGATGAACTTCCTTCACTATAGCTACACACTCGCTTGGCTGGCCCTGTGGAAGTACAGATCTGGAAGTGAAGTGAGAGTTGAGCAAGTACTATTTTAACTGTGCTCCTGATAATATAGTTTTTTGTTTTTTTTTTCAAGTTTGGTCAACTTTTCAAAACGTTTTATGCTATTTCGCTCCCAGCTGTGGGAGTTGTGAAGCAACTTTATACATTTACTTCAAGCAAGGCCAAAAGAAAGGGCCAAGACTTAAAAGAGTGGAAAAAAAATACAAAAGAAGTAAAAAAGACAGACGGAGCCCTTTATAGGAAAGCAGAAAAGTTGGAAGGGAAGATACAATATACTTAATGACATACAGTAACTCAGAAGATAAAATATGTGGAAAGTCTTAGAAGAAGGGGGATGAACTATAGTTAGCCATTGTTGAGAAGTCAGACAAGCCACTGTAAAATATATGTATGTACACAAGCATAAACGCACGCACGCACACACGCTATACATAAATTTACAGTAAAAAATGAGAGGGTCCTTTGTGCTTATACTGTAAATGTTCTTCCTGAGAAATCATGTACCCATCTGTTCTTCATCAAATTAAATTTAGTCTGTGAAAATGGGTTGAAACCTAATTATTCTTACCCTCTTCTGCAGTTCACTTGCTTATCTTATAAAAACAAGTATTACGCAGGGCAGGCGGAGGGCAATTCCTAAAACTGGTGAGAAAGAACAGAGAATTTGTACTTTCATTTTTATGGCACTTTGGCCTTTATTTGATAGTATGGCTGTATGTAAAGAGAGGAAACACAGTGACACAGTGATAGGATATGATGACATGTGATAAAGGGTCCTGGCTGGATTCAAAGGAAAAATATTGTGGTCAAGGCCGAAGCCAGAATTATAGAAATACTGAGGTCATAAGTTCACCCAATGTATGCCCCAAACTAGGAAAACTTTGACCAGACACCTAATGTAATGTAATTAAAGAGTAACCTAACACCAGACTTAAAAGCAGCACTTCATTGCCCTCTCTGGCCACACAAAGCTACAGTCAGAAGTTTGTTCTAATCCGACGTTTTCCACGCCCAACAGTGATGACAGAATGTAATGATGCATCCTGTAGTACATATCTACATCGCTGCTGCAAGGTGATTGCCTCATTTTGCATGTCACACACGGGTCAAGCATTAATCTATCAAGTTCATATAATAAGTAAACAAATGTTTACACATCACATAAACAGGCATTTGCACGTTAGCACGGAGACAAACACAGACACACACACGCTCACACACACAGGCCTACTAAACTGCATTAAGCGATTCAGCATTGATCAGAACCCCAGAGTGTGGACCTCTTAGCTGTTTTATTAATAAGTGATACAGGCCAGGAGAGCACTGGGGCGCTCATCTTTACTTAGCATATTAAGGCAGGAACCTTTTCCTTCAAGGCTTAGAGGCAGAAGCCACTTATGGGAGGTTTGTGGCTACTGCATTCGCATGCTGATGACATTTAGCTGAGCAGGGAGTCAGGGGACCTTATTTAAATGATGGAGACATTAAGACATGGTTGTAAGCTGGTAGACCAAAGTCCTACTATCAAACCGAATAATGCGGAGAAGTAGAGTGAATCCCCCATGAGACATGCTTGTTTGCTCTGTTATCATACATATTTGCCATCACTGCATCTTTTACAGAGGTACTCTTAGAAAGAACCTCCAGTAATGTGGAAAATAACTCCACACCAGTGCCTGCTGTGTATAGTTTTTCAGAATTGATAGAGGGCTTTTACACTGTATTACATAAGATACTTCTTTGTGTGTTCTGACAGGTAAGGCTGAACATAGATTGAGAGAGTTTACAGAAACGTTTAATGAATTGTTTTTGTTCTGATATAACTAAATTAAACTTAGTGATTTAGAGGATGAGAGGTGGTGTAATTGTAGAGTTAAATGATAAGAAAAGTGAAGCCTGGCGTGCTGTCCAGCAGGGGGGCAGTCACCAATCACGTACAGATGACACAATCTGCTGTGATGCCACAAAGCTGGTCCAGCGGGTACGCAGGCAATACACATCCTGGCATTTCTGTGTTATGTAACTGCTTGTGCACTGTGGAACATTTAAGGCCACACTGCACCTGAGGCAGTAGATGCACGTGTTTTCAACACCCTAAATGTTTTTGATGTCTCACTGAGCAATGAAAGTATCATGTCACGTGTCATGTGAAAGCAGCCTCAGTGATGTTGCTCTTAACCTGATCCAGGACCATACACTATGTATCACGGTCCTCTGTGGCTATCCCTCGTAACCTGTGTACTCTGAGTCTACCTTTCTCTAGACGGGCAAGTTAGTATCATAGCTCCCCAATCCTCCTGCTGTGCTGGGCTTAATATTGTGTGTGGGCCACAAGGTCAGAGCCTAGATGCCACCTTAATGCTGTACACATTCACATAAAATCTATTCAATATGCAATGGCAGACTGATGTATATGTACTTCAAACTCACAAGATATTAATTATATTACTCTTACACACCACAGGTTGAAACTAAACGATGCTATCATTGCTAGACGCCAACAGAAATACACAGTTAGCCGCTCGGTGTCCAGCCACTAGCTGTCTAAGCGCTAGCTGTCTGCTCGGCGTCACCTGCGCTGATTCGAGTCACTAAAAGTGACCTCTCGGCCGTGTTCGTGGTGTTTGGAGGGTTTTTCATGCAAATATCGGAAAAATAATACAGCTTGTGATGTGGTTATTTGCCAGAACACAACGTCAGTAAGTCTGTGCTCCTTTTTCTTTCTTTTTTTTTGAGGTGAGTTAAATTCTAGTATTATCTAATTTATATGACCCTAATTAGCCCTAATTAGCCGGTATCTTTTTTATGCGCTCACTATACCTGGCTTGTTAACTAGCTAATCAGCTAGTAAATAAATTAGCTTGGTTTAGCCTTTGAGTAAAACGCCCTAATTAAGCTCATAGAACAATCTAATTCAAGTAAGACTGTTTCACAAAAATAAAGACTGACTAATTTCAAGCCAAAAACATTAGACACCTTACTCCCGGGGCTAACTCAGGTCTAAGACTAATGTTACCATGGTCAGTGACACCTGTGCTGGCCAGTAGCACACAACAACAAAAAACAACAAAACATGGCTCATAATTTGTGGTTTGCTAACATTATTATGAAAAGAGCAATGCGAGGGGAAAGAGTTTTTAGAGACCGCAGTGACTGCTTCTCCTCCTCTGCTCTCATCCAGACCGTCCAAAGATAGGGACGCTAAGAAAAATAAACACCGACAGCACTACTTTATTCTGAAGGCCAAGTTGTAGCGTTTGTTGACAGTTAACTTGCCGGTAGCTTGCACATTAGGCTGTATCGTTAAATCGCTAGCAGCTAGCTACCGGCTCAACCGTTAGCATACCACAACTACCATTACAAAGTAAAACATTTTTCTTTTGACTGCTGTCATTCAAACAATCACTAGAGACATTATTGGCCTAATGTTACCTGTGTTCTCTTGGCTGTCACTTGTCTCTGTCTGTCCCTCTCGGGAGGCTGCTGGTGGGCTGCTGTCAGCGCCAACGCTGGCCGATGTGGATGGGGAAGCCTCAGTGGCACCGCTGTTGACCCCGCGTACTGTCTGTCTTTATCCTCCAAAAAAGGCGACTGCCCATCTTCGTTACAATTTCTGTAGTGTCTTTAAGCTTTTTTTGTGGTCCTCCTCCTGATTTCTTCTTTTAAACATTTCTTTCTTTGCGTCTTGTCTCGTACCATATTTGTATATCTTTTCTGAACTTCTTTGATGCTTCTGTCAACGGTGGGATTGACACTGTTTACTGTCGCTGCAATTTTTTTCCAAATCGGATTTTCTTCTTATTGTTACACTCTTCGCTGAATTTCCAAAGTAAAACGTTCTTGTAACTGTTGAAATCTTCCAGTAGAAAAACATTTTCCGCTGAGGGTAAACAGAGCTGAGTGGTTGTATGCGTTGGGTTAGCCATTTTCTTTTAGTTTGGAAACAAGTCTTAATTTACCCAGAATTCATTGTACCACAGTCCGATTTATGGCAGTCAAGAACTAAACTGGTTTGTGCAACCGACGAATTTAGATGTTTTTCTGAAGTCTGACTATCTATTATATTTAACCCATAGTCAAAGTGTGGCTTTGTGAAACCGGCCCCTTTATGCCCAACTGTGCTACGATGCTAACAGGAGCATATGCTTTCCATAGTATGCACCGAAGTCTCGGCTCCACACACGCCCCAACTCTTTGCCCATCTTTGAATTAGCCAAGAGTAAGATTGGGTCACGCGCTGCCACTACAGTGGAGCAACACAATCTGAGCTTCAAAACCGCTCTTCAGAAACCTCCCTGACGTCACGGAGGCTACGTCCATCTTTATATACAGTCTATATGCCTGACTACATTTCAGCAGAGGAATGTGGACATTAACCTGCAAGGTAAGAAGGCTGCTTGTGCTAGCACTGCTAATATTAGCCACACTAGGCACACCAACATAACATTTGTTACCAGCAGACGCTGAGATCATGGCAATTTTTAGTGTTTTTTTTTACTTTTAGACTAGTCAGCTAGTCTAATTTAAAATTCCTGTTTAACCTAGGTAAATTGGTCATTAGGAACATCCCTGGTTGAAACGCAGGTAGCTCCTGTCTGTAGTGCGCCATATTTATAATGACACATTCAAAAAAGTATTGCTTCCAGTTGTCCTTCATAAATTCATATCTACCGTTACTTGCATAACCCTTGCATAGATTTACAATCTGTAAATAGGTGTCATGCCTGACATCTTGGCAAACTGTTCATGCTGTTTTATGGTAAATATTGGCAGGGGTGATGCATGTATGTGTTTCAGCAGATTGTCAAAGTAGTAGCCTGGGAATGTCAACTCTGTGCAGTGATTGAATACATTCAAAATTATGTCAGTATGGTAGATAGGGACCCCTTGCATTTTGTGTCAGTTAATTGTGTCTTCCCAAGCATCATTTCCCTGCTTGATGGAATGCAGTAGACAAAGTGTGTCCTCAGACCACAGCCACTGACCACAAAATAGAGTCATCACTAAGAACGCAAAGAGCTCACAGCAGTGCAGGAGTCATTGTGTTCTCCCTAATGACAATACAAATCCTCACATGTCCTCCTCTGGCACTGACATGGCTTTGTGTGTGTGTGTTTCATTGTGTTCAGTCTGTTTGTGTTCATGCGTGTGCACCCTTTTGTGCATAGTATGTGGGGGAGGAAGAGGAGGTGTCAAGCACACAGTGGTATCCAGGAAAAGATTGTTCTGTTCTTGTAGATGTGTGTGGGAGGACGCTGTGGAGTGGGGTCATCTGGGACTGTGGATACTCAGGGAATTAAGGAATTACTTACTGTATTTTCGATTTAAATGCAAATGTTCGGAATGTGAGCTCCTACAAGTGTGCATAGACACAATGTGAGGAGAGTAAAGTGGGCTACAGTATGTGTGTACAGTACAGGGATGTTTAGAGGCCTGAGTATATTATCCATGATTGGCTGTTGTCGGTAAGATCGCCAAGGGCAAGACCTGGTGGGATCATTACATCTCCCAGAGAATGACCTGAAGAAGGTCAGCATACTCTTTGTGCCAAGTGCAAGAGCATGTGTAGCTTTGTCACATTTTCACAATCTGTTGGTTACTGTCCATACATAATGTCATGGTAATTCTGTTAGCTACGGGTCCAGTCACTGCAGTCCGTCCAGTGGAGGACGCAGCATATGTAGGGTCTTTATAAATGTCTGCCCTGCTTTGTAAATCCTCAAGAGTAACTCTTACAGACTCATTTACATAATGGAATAGAACAGACTCACAGGGGATTGTGACTATGCAGAAATATGTTCCAAATTTTCAATTTCATACAACACATTGCCATGGCTCAGCAAACCATGTCCCCATGCTCAGGCACTTCTCTGCCACACCTTGCCCACCTTTATTTGGCAAACTGAATAGGGTAGCAGACTATGGGATTGAATGAGCAAAGGAAACACAGGAGAAAATCAAGGAGATGACAATTTGTGAGAGATATTGAACTGAAATTGGGAAGAGAGGGCAGAGTAATAGTCAAGTTCAGAAAAAAAATAAAGACATAAATCTGGGTGAATCCATTACTAGCAAATAAATCAAAAGGAGAAGAGAGCATTATAATTGTAGGTAAGAATGAATGAATGAACAAATTTGATCATCTGACTGGACTTGTGATCCTTCTACAGCCTGGCACCAACCCCTCTTCTTAGAAGATTTATATGAAAGGGCCCTGAGCTGTAATGTCCAGCTGAGCAGACCCTGAACTGTAGGGAGATATAGGCTATCAATTATTGAAGCGTGTTGTACTTTTCGTCACAGTAGACAGTTGGTGAGAATGTCCCTCATTAAGCAGGCCCTCTGTGAGTGGGTGACAGTGATTAGTGCTGAAGAGGACACATATACATGATGAGGCTAAAGTGTAGTATTAGCCTTTGTTACATGGAGCGCGTGTTTGGAAGTGGAGCAGAGTGCACCAGGAGTTCCTGTGTTCTCTCCTCCTCACAATGGAGGCAACAGAGTGGAAAATCGCTGGATTATGAAGAGCCTGACCCAGGGACATGCACACACACACACATGCACACACACCACTGCACACATGCTCCACCCACCCTATTTATGTAAAACTGCTGCGCCTGTGCACCTGTGCTAAATGCACAACACGGTGATCATGGGTTTTGCAGGTATTGCAGTGTTACTATTATGGGAAACTGCTGCTGCCCTGAAACTGCTCTCCTCTCATCATCTCATATATCAACTCCCCTAAGCAGTGGTGAGTTGGGCCCTGAGGCTAGCTTTCCTCCACCCAATGATACTATTAGATGGTCCATTTTGTCATCATAGCCCAATGGAATTACAGCCATGTTCCTGTTAGGATAAATATTAGATGTGTGGTGAAGCCTTGATAGAACACACGTTTATCTGCAACCATCACTCAGTATCTCTTTTTTTTTGGCAAGAGCCCTTAATGTGAATGTATGATATATATTCTGTAATATGTTATACCATAGTGTAGATCAATGATACAAGATGACAGGCGCAGTGTTTCGAGTGGGCCCTTGACTTGTAATAAGCCAGCAGGGAAAGGAACGCAACTGTGTTCCTACACAGCCTGTTGTAATGGGATGTATAGCTTCGATTAATGGACCTGTCAGGGCTTGGTCTGAACATATGTTCCACATAGACAAGAATCATTTATTGAATTTCAGTGCATATACACTTCAGATCCATTTTCCTGCAGATCAGCAGAAGCACTCTAAGCATCTGTAAGATGTTGTAGTTTTTTTGTTTTATAAATCTCCTGCTAATGTGTTGAAGCAGTTAATCAGCACTTAATATCTTGTTTTATTTTGACTACTCTTAAAAGTTGTTTTTGGAAAATAACATCTTGTCCTACTAAGTACTTGTTACCTCTTTGCCCGTTGAATCTCTCACCCTGTGGTAACTGTTGCTATGTCTTTTAAGCTTTCCAATCCAACACTGGCTGCATGCAGTTCGCAGTGATAGCAGAGGCAGAATCATGGAAAAGGGTCTATATGCATATGATGCTAACTCAGTGCTGTGTAAGACTACAGATTAACTTGTCCCGAGTAACAGGCGGCATCTTTACCAGTTGATGATCCATGTAGGAGATATGGAAGCTGTATTGTCACTGTATTACAGCGTAGTGCTTGTTTACCCTTATAGCTACAGTAAGAAAACATACCATATGTTGATGTAAATACTCCAAAAATATGTAAGTTACTTGGACAAGCAACACAAAGATTAGACTGCTTTAGTATAATTATTTTTCAAACAATATGTTTCATGTTGACATGAAAGAGTGCTGAATAACTTGGCACTCATCTTACAGAAGCCTCCTGAAATCTAATACAGAGCAGTGTTACACTTACTCCCCACAAAGTAATAATGTTAGCCGATGATAAGCCAACTCTTGTCCTTTGAAGAAACACTTGGTAACTACTGTAGGTAGCTGACCTAGTTTGCCACACACCTAATGTGAGGGGATTAGAGCATTAGAGCCAATGAGCGCTGCTTTATTTTTGTTGTTGGAAAGGTGATTAAAAAAAGACACAACCTTCCAAACTCTTTAAATGCCAAGTATCTCTCTTACTTACACCCCATATGCACACCTCTTTGGCATGATTAGAAGCTGCTGCTGTTGCTAACCTCTGATCGGACAATCGCTGTCTGTGGGAGGGTTTCAGCCAATCAATTAATTTGTGTAATTATAAAATGTTAGCTTTTAATGCATGGCTGTTGAGCAGAACCGTTTACCAGGGCAGACACATTTATGGTGTGCATGGATACACAGTATGCATTTCGGTGCATATCTTCTTGGACCTTGAATGCTTAGCTCAGTCATGATAATATTCTCTGAGCTATCATTATAATTCAGTGTAAACTTTATGCTTTTCCCTGCAGTAGGCCTACCAGCAATGTGGGGGCTGCTCTGTTCTGCTCTCCACTGCTTGCACAAACTCTCATTCTCTCCATGATACAGAGCTGTAGCTTATCCTGGCAGCAGCAATCAGATTAATAAGTAAACAAGCTAGTAATTGGCCTCAATGAAATATTCAAATGATACGGCTGTTTACTAAAAGGATACTCATCCTGGAATTTCAAGCATTAACCACCCATGATGATATGACATGTCATTACAAGTACAATCTCTCTCTCTGCCTCCCTCTCTCTTGCTTCAGCTGCCAGGCAGACCGTATAACATGCATTTACTTTCCCTTCAGTCATGGTACATTTTAGAATAATATACTGCAACATATCAACTGATTTATGACTTAATTCTGATCAAATGTACTGAAAGTGTGCTTTGAAAAATGTAGTGCAATCTCTGTGCTTTCACTGAAACATATATCTACGTATGTGCCACTGCATGCATTAGATTTCTGTGTTAAGCCCTTCATCTTGCAGTGTATGTGTGTATGAGCGCCCATGTATGCTTGCGTGCCTCTGTGATCTTGCTTTCTGTCTAAGCGCAGCATTGCAGAGCACAAGCTGCATACTAACCCAATCATTAAGACATAAATGAGAACATCAGAATCTATCTGCAGTCTCGCACAGCAGTCCTGAGAGAGAGGCAGAGGGAGGGAGGGAGTGTGGTGAGGGTGGGGGGTGGGGGGGCTGACCAATTTATCTTCAGTCTCTCCTTCCTCCTCTTCTAATGTTTGCATCTCCCCATTTCTCTCTTGCTCTCCGACTTCCTTTTCTTTCCCTGACAGATAGAAGCACAGGGGCAGAATGTGGCCTGGTTGAATATATCAGACTCAGACTTTCTTGCTGTAGTTTTTAGTCTAATTGGGAGCAGCAAAGCAGCTATGTCTCAGGTTTTAGCCCAGATGATGTGACCCCATCAGATTCTACCATTCCTTTCTAATTTGGTCCTGCATTTCAAACATTGGCCAATCTTGGCCCACTTTCCCATCCATATGTGGGATAAAGAGATAACATCAGAGACAACATGAAAAGACAGAAAGCTATCTTGACTTGTTCTTTCTAGCTCATCTAAAACAAGCTCTCTTAACACACTCAGAATATTTGTTTGCTGGAAATATTTTCAGAATATAGTGAAATCTTGGTTAGAGGATTCCCAGACATGAGCCATGTCATAGCAGCTCCACATGTTACCTTTGATCAAGAAATGTTTCCCCTAAACTGTCATATTTAACATTTTCTTAGCTTCTCTCTAGAAAGCAACACTGACTGGCTGAACTCAGAAAGCAGTGTGTATTAATGGAGGACTGGTGGGTCAAATGTATATCACAATACAAGACTTTATATATATATATATTTGTACATGTGCAAAAGTAGAAACATGCATGCATGCAGTTAACAAAACCCTGCTTATGTTGTGTTAATATGTTGCTCCATTGTGTCACAGTTACAAATTGTGTTCATCCAGATGCAATGCCCGCTCACACACACCTGTTTTAACTGGTTTGGTGGGCAAGGGCTGTCTTGCCTTTATCGTTGTTTTGACTTGACAACATAAAATTTCCTAAACAGTATCTGTTTCAGTCTAAGCCATTAAACCATAGTACCATATAATCTCATATGACTGCTGGAATTGATAGCTATCAAAAGATATGGTACATTCATGGTTAATTTGATTTTTGCAATCAGTAACACCTTTAATTACAAGCTGCTTTTAAGGTCACATTATTAACCCTGTCTGTCCTGCCAAATATAGCAAATGAATATGTTGGATTTGATAAAGCATTTATCGATGTTTTAATGCTAACACAACACCATTTAGTGTATGTACGTAACATATTCAATGAATTACACTTCACGTGTTTGTCTGCGGGGTTTGCCATGTAGCTAGCAACAAAGATGATAAAGGTTAAAGGTTGAGACTTTTCATAGTGTCAATTAGGGACCATCACCATTTATGCCCCTGCATGTAGACATGGAAACCTGCATGTGCACCATCTCACTGTCATAAAACCTTCAATGGCAAAATATCTTCATTATCAAATCCATGGATACATCACACTGATGGGCGGTAAGATGTCCCTTGATTGACGCACAGTTGAACTGATTGAATCATGTGATATGTTGCTGAAAGACACGTCAAATTAAGTGCAGCAATTAGTTTAAAGAATCAGTGGTTAACTTGCACTAAATCAATTGCTGTAAATTTCTCATTGATAAATTAAATGTCAGGCTGATCAAATATAATCATAAAATGATTCGCTGACAATTTCATTTTAACACTGTGAAATCATGTAATTTGGGTAATTGGTTCTAACACTTCCACTATTTAATTTAATTGCATTTAATCTGAATCAACATTTATTCATTTCACCATTTAATTTGTTAATTTTTTATAGAATCACTGTTTAATTCATCGTTTTTGTCACCTCCAGCCAAGTCTGAGGACACAAGCAGCTAAATTTATCTCCAAATTTGTAAATGTATGCAGTTTTACCTCCACTGCTGTGTTTTGATTATAACATTCAACCATATTTAGAAGAACAAAAATAAGTTAATAAACCATAGTCTAGCTTGTGTTTAATGAAGAAAGTGGCATCTGCAGAAAACACCTTTTACTATAATGCAGTTCAATACATTCAATACCACCACCATCAGCCATGACCTGAAAAATGACTGCTCACACCCCTCTGACACAGTATCAACAAATACTGAACATTATGAGCTTTTACAGAAACAGAAAATTGTTACAGAATAATTGTATAGGATTGCATTTGATTCTACATAATCACCTGATAAATTGGTAATTTGGTGTCCAAGGGTTGGATACTCTGAGAGAGTCAAACCTCTTGTCAGCGGAGTTGGCCTCAGCACAGTGTGGGTGTGTGTTTATGTGTAATGTAATTTAGCAGCTGGTATTGGGTTCACACTGGACCAGCCCAGACAAGACGTCCATTATCAATACCTCCTCAGCTCTGGTGGCTCCTTATCTGATAATTAAACAGTGTGTAGTGCTGATTTTCTACTGTGTGCCGAGAGACTGGGCGTCTACATGTGCCTGCATGTAGTGTGATTGTATGTACTTGTGTGTCCAGTAAGGATTTTCACAGACATGTGTTTTAGTATCTCACATGTTCCAGGCTCCATGTAGACTTCACCTTATTTTTATCCATGAAAGTTATTTAAATTATGAACAATTTTGTATCTTTGTAGTATGCAGTACTGTATGTTCCAATTCTTTAAACATATTGACTAAAATGCTTTAAAAAATGTCATGGCCTACTCTTTATTCCAATCCCCCGTATTTAGCATTTTTAGTAGAAACATTTAATGGGGCAATTTGGTTAATAAAATTAAAATAATACATATATTTTTTTATAATTTAATCGATGTTGGCAATTATGGATATCTACATTTATTATCTTTAATGAGGAAGGAAACACATTCAACGTGTTTGTTATACACATTGTGTTTTGCTGAGTAACCTTGAATATAAACATACGGTAAACTGTTTGTTTACCTACACAGGGTACCTTTTAATTTGAAGTTCAGTAGGGTATATTCATTTTAGGATTGAATCCTAAATAAATAACATAAAGGTTTGTTATGGCTCTGAACTATCATTTAATTTTGAATCAATAACTTGGTGTAAAATTTGCACCTTAACAAGGCAACAAGAAAAAGGCTTTTAAATCACAGAGAAGATCAACATGTTATATAGTTTTAAAATAAGAATACAGAAATTTGAAGAATGTCACTTATAAAATGAAAAAATCAGTTACCGGTCTGGTTCCTATTAAAGACTCAGTAGTGGTTGAGTCAGACAGGAGCAGGTGCTGCTGTTTGGACTAATTTTACCACAAGAGACTTGTTTGTGAGCTTGGATGCTAGTGCTAGCATTGTGGGACTGCAGACTTACTGTCTCTTTCATTATCTGTCTCATCCCATTATCTAATGGGATAATGGGATGAGACATTACCTTTTCAAATAGTTCCTGTCTTCATTGGCCATCGACTGCATATTTTACAACAGATTTCACAGTGCTGTTTATCCAAGTTTAGATATCCAAACCAAATCACAGATGTTGATTTTGACATCTGCTTATTTTCACATTTCCAATAATGTGTGTGTGTGTTTTTTCCCCTTGTCTTGGCCCTACATGTGTCAGCTATGCAATCCTGTTGATGTAGCCTGATAGAGTGACTGTCTATGGTAAATTAGTCATCAGGTTATGGAAATTTTCTTTCATTGTCGTTATTAAGGTAGTTTTATCGCAGAGTTAAGAATTGACTTCAGGTACACATAACCAGTGTTGTGCCAGTTCACACTTTAAAAAAACTAGTTTCAAAGTTCATACAGATGAAAATGAACTAATTCACGTTCATAGTTAATTATTTTTTTAAATAAATAGCCCGCTTTTCCTTTTCAATAGAACCCCCTTCTACCCATCCATCATCAGCCCCAAATCCTTGCCACTCCCAAACAAAATGAATTATTTCATAGCACTGAAGAATCATAGACATGAGTTACATTTAAAATCCATATATAAATATAATCCGTCTTTACTTGTTTGTTCATGAAACTGCTTCAAATGCTCAAGCAAATTGACTTCAGCAGTAGTAGATGCGTCTGTACCGTTAGCACCAGCCATGCTGGGCCGTATCTATGGAGACGCCATGTGGCATGCCGTAAAACTGTCGTAAAACGTGAGTCACGTTCATCATTTGTAAACTGATTCGTTCAGTTCAGCATTCACAAAAAATATGAACGTGTTCAATGAACGAGCGTTCATGCACAACACTGCACATAAACAAATCTAACCAGCTAGGTATAACAGATATAACAAAATCAATTCCATTACACATGTTTTCTTAGTTGGCTTGTGTTTTGTCTATTTGCAAGTAATTTGGTAAGTTGCAGTGCACTGAGCTCTGAGGGGGACTGTAGTTTTCAGCAAAAAAAGCTCTAAAAACCCACTGAACACTACCAAATGGCAGACAGGCAGGCAGGCAGACAGACAGACAGACAGACAGACAGACAGGCAAAGCTGGCAATTAACTGGTGAACATGGTGGAGCATTTAGCAGCTAAAGATCCAGATATTTCCCTCAGGAGTTGGTAGAGAGCAAAAATGGAGTAAAAGGACAGTGAAAGTTGGAATTATATTGGACGTGGCTAGAAACATGACTCCAGTTGAATGATTATGTTACTCAGTGACTGCAGTAACCGATGGATATGTAAATAAGCAACTCTTAGCTAATGAGTTCATCACATCATCTTAAAAGGTGATGATATGTCAATGTTGTGTTCACAACTTGTCTTCACCGCCCCCAGTTGACCAAAAAAAAAAAAAAAGGTGAAGAAAAAATTATTGCTGGTTTTAGGACCTATAAGATGTGTCCCAATTCAGTGGCCACGTCCTTCAAAGACTGCATTTGAAGACTGATTGTGTTACAACGTTGTGACTAGGGTGTCCCATTTTGAAGGCTCCTTCAAATGCAGCCTTCTTTTCCTGGGCCTATCCCAAGATCCATTGCATGCCGGTAATGCAAATAATATAGCAGCAAACAACATCAACAGAGAGCCCAAGAATTAGACTTTTAAATGTAAGTATTGGATTTCAGCTCAGTTGAACAGTTAATGGTACAACTGCTAAAAACCAATAAAAAATCAAGTCAAAACAAGTTACATGTTTACAAGGTTGCGAGGTGACAGGAGTAACACTTAAAGGCGACTTAAAGGTTAGGGTGAGCACAGCTGGTGATGTGAAGCAGAAATCTTCCATAGCCTTCATGGTGGCCCTGCGTAGACCACCTCTGAATAGGGACGCAGCTATAGACCATAGCTCATGCATAACATGTCACATTGAATTGTAGCAACAGTGTGGAGGATTCTCTAACTAGTAGAAACTGGAATACAAATAAACTAACAAGCAGTTACGCATGTACTGTAAGAAGAACTATGAGTCTGTGACGCCTTTTCACTGATGTTCATAAAATTCATTGGATTTAAACTTTTAGTGTTTACCACTCGGCTAACGGGCTAATGCTCTTTTGAGCACTCACACTTGTGCCCTCTAATATAAGTTGTGTTCACAGTGTTTCTCCAGTTGTGCGGCAGTGGCTAACATAATCGCTGGCTGGATTATATTTAGAGTAAATGTGTTTATGTGCCACATTTATGAACTACACTGTAGTGTTGTTTCTGGTTAGGTTTATGCAAGTTGATTGGTTATGATTAGGGAAATATTCTGGTTTTGTTTAAATTAACACATTGTGAACTTTTGCTGGATTAAACATTACCATAAGTTTAGCAATGCTTTAGTCACTACAGCGGACATTGAACTGCAAGATCAGATATTTTGGCGGAAAAAATATGATGTGTTAGGAACATCTTACTCATACATTCAATATCAACATATCTTTGACTTGTCGAATGCATAAATTAATAACATTTCCAGATTATGTTAACAGAAAACATTGCAATTACCTTCCCCCTGATCATATTTGCTGTTGTACATGAACTTAATTTCTGGGTGACAGGGTTGGCAGAGCAGGTGGCATGTTTGTCTTTCACTCAGCCTCCTCTCTCTCTGGTCTGTGTGACTCTGTAGGTCCAATGGGAGCTGTGTGCTATAATGGGCATATTTAACAGCAGGAGCAGGGTATGTTCATTTTTAGATAAGGTGAGGGTTTTTATTTTCTCTAGCTCTCTACTTAGACCTGCTGCACATATCATTCATAGCGCTGCAGAGGAATAGCCAGAATTACCTCTGAGTCTTGTGGACCCTGATTAGCTTTTTCCTTCCCCTTCTCTCTACCTTCTTCTCTACTTTCCATGGATCTTACCTTTGCATTAGCTTATAATTTAAAAAAAAAATTCCCTCCTCTGTTGTTTTGGAAAAAGCTTTGATTCCCTTCCCCCAACAAAATGAAGAGATAAATTTCAGTGGCACCCTTTGAAGATTCCACTCTCCTTTCTCTTTGACTTTATCTTTCACATCTGTGAAAGATTAACATGGATGAAATGATTTCCTTTTTATGATGTGAAAAGCAAAACATCTGAGAGAAGTTATTAAAGGAATGCTTTTGTGTGTGTTCTTACACATGTATGCATGTTGTCAAATGGATTACTAACATTAAGTCAATTAAACGCTGTGTAGATGTCACATCTGTTAAACAGAAACACACTATGACCATTTGATTTATGTGCCTTTTAAAACAAAAACGTATTTAACTGAAAAACTTAAGAGGCCAATGTAAAGACATGGGCTCAGTTTCTAGCGATCCCCCTTTAAGAGGCTCCACAAGGTCTGACATGGCTGGCCTGGCTAGGTCAGTAGCACCCAGGGGAGGAAAACCCTCTGATAACAAGCTACTGTCAACTGTAAGTTATTAATACTGTAAAGCCCCGCCGACACCAGCCATCCCTCCTCGTCTGTCTCTAACTCTTTCTCTCATTCACTCTTGTTCCACATGCCTGTGTGTGCGTGTGCGTGTGTGTGTGTGTGTGTGTGTGTGTGTGTGTGTGCTTCAGCCGTGAAAGAGACAGAAAGAGAGCAAGCTAGAGAAATAGCACAGGAAAACTAGAGAGAGAGTAAGCACAGTGTGTGTCTGAAGGTGAGCGTGTATATATGTTATGTCTCTGCTGGCAACCTTGCACCAGCCCCCACTTCCAGGCCATTTTTCATCCAACTGCTGCAGTACACACTGCAGAGGGAGACGACGAGTAGGGGTGAGGTGGGATGGGGGGATGGGGGTGGGGTAGCAGCAGGAGAGATAGTGCTGAGAAGAGAAAGGGATTTTGCTGTGATACTGTGCAGTTGTGGTGAACAGTTGTCTGTTGCTGGGATTACTTAGATTATTTAAAAGGTTTGCATGGTTTGGGGAATGGAGAAATGGGACCCCATAGAGACAGAGAGAGTTGATAACTGAGCTGCAGGTGCACGCACATGCATGCAAGCATGGCCTGCTAGAGCTAACAGCAGTGTGACTGCAGTGGGTGTTGATTCATCACTCACTCACAGTAGGCTCATCTTGCTGATAATTATCTTTGCCAAATTAATTATCAGTGTAAGTGTCAGCATGACAGTGTCGATGAATTACGTCCATATAACCTTGATTAATCAACAAAATGAGTTTTAGGCCAAACGCTTTGTGTGTATGGATGTGCTCCCTGTAGAAAATGTCCTCCCCCTTTCATCTCCATCCTCATGTCCATAATTCCTCATTGTCTCCCCCCACCTCTGTCTCTGTCGCTCTGCTCTGTGTATTCTCATAGAGGAGTTTTTTTCTTCTAATCTCATCTGCTCAGTCTGAAAGCAAAGCTGTCTGTATACAGTAGGTAGAATCTGCATGTAGTACAGCTGTGAGCTGTGGATGATACAGTAGTATAGCATCCATGTGTTTCTATTCAGGTTTTTGCCACACCAGCAGCATGGCTCTGCAGATGGCAATGTTGGTTTGCCTCTTGGTCTGAAATATCTCCAAATATCTCACAACCACCGGATGGCTCATCATTTGTCCAGATATTCATAGTGACCTGGAGGATGCTTCCTAAATTAAGATGGTGGACATGGTAAACATCATACCTGCTACATGTAAGTATGATAGCACACTAATAATGGATTTCAGCTCAAAGCACAAAACGCTGTGTTGCACAGCCTCACAGAGTGCTAGTGTGGATCTGGACTCTTAATCTTCTTAGTTCACACTTTTTTTCACGCTTTTCTGCTAGCCCGGACTGTCTACTGTTCACTCCTCATAGGACATAACCTGTATGATGAGATATCCCTTAGCATCTGTTGTCCTGTTCCTGCGTGGCCCACAGACTTCCCATTGGGATGACGTCAGCACTTTAAAATCACTTCTCTAGTCTCTGGGGAAGTGTTACAATCCTCTCCAATCCTCTCCATGGTTTAAAAAAAGCTGTATATGAACATGATTTAAACTGTTTATGAATGTGTACATAATGGAAGCTTGGCGATAATTTTATCAAGTGGCCCGGACTGAATGACATCCTGACAGGAGGACGTGAAACGGTCTATCTCACAGGCTCATAGGGCAGCACAGAGCACCACCTGACACACTCATGCAGGCAGTGAACACCTCCAGCACGGAGGAAATTCACTCTTTCATTATTAATTCACACACTGCCATGACCGTATCTTTCATTCATACATTTTTCATGTAACCCTGTACTGCTGCTATTTTGCGATTCAATGCTCATAATACTTGTTTTTTTTTTCCTTTTCACTGAGACTCACACCACACTGAAACATGGCCTGTCAAACATGTCAGTATTACAGTCTGGTGAACTTTGTGCCGCCTGTGTTCTGAGGTTGTTCTATTTTACACACACACGTCCGTCTCTCCTCCTCCCTCTATTTGTCTGAATGTTTTTATTTTCCCTTTTAATAACCTCACTCAATATAATAATACTCTATGTCCTTGGTGTGTGGTAATTACATTAGCATGGCTTTTGTTTGTCAAATGAGCAGCCCATATTAAAAGATATGAGGTGGTGTTTGGATGTCTGTGATTGAGTGTGTGTGTGTGTGTGTGTGTGTGTGTGTGTCTGTGCATGTTTGCTGTACGTGCAAGCGTCGTGCATCCACCACAAACAGCTTGTGGGTCATTATTGAGAAACCAGCCCTTGTGTGTCCACACAGTCATTCAAATGTAACATGAATGTAATTGAATAGGTGCCTCTCAGGGAGTTGCATGAGTTCTTTCTGCTTCACTTCAGTTTCAATCAATGTATTGTGTCGTGGCTTCAGTCTGAAGGCGGCCTCGCTCGTCCTTTTGTTTTACTATTACGCTCTCACCAGCTCCTCTACCCATCTTGGCTTTATCTGCTGTTTATTTCATGTCTGTCTTGTTGTTTAGATCATTAGTTACGTTACATTTTCCCTGTATAACTGCTGCTGACACGGTTCGCATGCTTGCCAGGTGCTGCCCCCAGGCTAGTGAATATACACACATGCATTCAGTCTCTTTACAATACACACAAGGGAAAGCACATACACCATATCTAATTAAATGTTGCGTAATTAAGTTAGCATTATAGTTCTGAATTGATAATATGTTCGCTTTCCTCGCACAGACCACGCGTTTGTTTTTCCTTTGTGTTTGAGTTCACGCTTGATCACATTCATTGACCTACCAACATGTTTAGCCGTGCACACTTGTTTGTTTGCGTATGTGAATGCGAATGTTGCCTTTCAGATTATATTTGGTGTAACCTTTGCTTTGCTTTAACCTCTTGTTGTGGAACTCTCATGGGGCATTGCTGCTGCTGCTGCTGCTGCTGCTGCAGGGATTAAGGAGAAGTTTACATGCTCGCTCTTCTAAAGAACACCCTCTATTTGACCCTTTACATCTGGCTGCCTATGTCTCAGTGGACAGTATACAGTACATCCAATTAAGTCATTTCAGTATAGGAAGGGTCGTAAAATGTATCTTTTTATTTAGCATATTTTACGAAAACTTGACAAAAAACAGATAAGTAATGAAGAACCATTTTTAGTTCTTCTTCTTCAAAGAGAAACTGGTGTGTTTTGCATTTCTTTTTTCTTAACTGTGCTTGTTGACTCTAAAGCACTTGCCTGCACTTGCTGCAGGACACACATTGACTTTTTTGGTCATGAAGAAAAAAAGTCTGGATGATACAGTTTTAATCAGTGTAAAAGTCAGAGACCCGAAAGAAAATCTGTGTTTTCCCTGTGCAAATCTGTAAAAACCTTAAAGTCTTAACTAGAGTTCACTCAGTTGTCATCATTGCCTTCTGTTGTTTTAATCCCATGCCTCAGTCTGACACAACTTGAAAGTATGCTAATAGCAGGCTATTGTGCTGTACACTTGTCCTGGTTCACTATTTAAGCCATGGATCATTTAAATAAACAGAGCAGAAAAGAGGATAAAAGAGAAGAGGATAGCTTTAATACAGTGGAGCAGTAGTTAATTGACGAGATGGCTCATGAGACTCACGCATGTGCGAATGTGTCCGGGTCTCTCTGTAGCACTGCTGTACTGTACTGCATGTTGAAGAGGAGTGAGTTGCAGTTATCTGTTGTGTCTCTGTCAGCAGTTTAGCCACAACCACAAGTCCAGATAAAGCATTACAGACGAGGCACTGACAAGGCAGGGCCATCCGGGGCCACTTAAAACCAATACTACGGGGCAGAGTAAGGCCTTCCATCAATTACAACTTTAATAGCCTAATTGTAATGAAGTAATCCAACCCAGGAGAAAGCTGAGTCTCAGTTCTGTAGATCACCAGCAGGCAAGCAAACCAGTGGGGAGCAGGAATGGGCGTGGGGTTTAACAGAATATTGAGGCATTATATTTTCTGATTTTAAAAATGAGATTCATTGTAGAGCTGAAGATTGGATTGTAGTATCAGCTAAATCTTCTAAATTGATTTTCAGGTTTCAAAAGCAAATTTACATCTCGCTTTGTCCACTGGGGTTTTTTTAGTCTTTCGTCAACAAACAATCAAATTCCCCAACTGATTTCTGCTGTGGTAAAAAACACCAACACTGTGCGTGACACGTGAGAGCACACGGACTGATATTCAGATTAATTAGGAGATCCGCTTTCTGTTATTTTCCTCAAGACTTTCCCCTTTCGGTTGATATCTTTCTTTACACAGTACATCTGCATTGATTCATCTCCGTTCTCTTCTTTCCATTGACTTTGTTTGCATTCATTCCACCTCTGAATACCTTGTTGCTTTTGTAAATTGCAACTGAACTGAAGCATTTGCTTTGGAAAATAGATTTGTGGCCATCTAAGGCAGATGGAGAATGTTCAGCCTAGTCTAACCAAGTCCATACATTTGTTCTTTATGTTAATAGAGACTGTCTCTTACATCACATCTATTCATTTACATGTATTACATTTACATACCTTCATTCTTTTATCCAAAGTAAAATCATTTTTCCCCTCACATACAGACATTGGAAGCAATTTGAGAATCAGTGTCTTTCTCAGGGACACTTAAACATGTGGACAGGCGAAGTCAAGAATCTACCAACCCTTTGATTAACTGCTATTTTACATGAAAACCAAGCATAGAAAATGAAGAATGGTAAAACAAAAGACGATTTATGCCTGGAGGAATGATATTTTATCATATTTTTGTAAAATATTTGCTTGTATTCTGATCTGTTCCCATTTTGCTGCTAATATAAACTCAAAAGCTCCTTCGTGTTAACCTGTTAAATTAACCCATTCTTCTAATCCCATCTGTACATCAGTGTCATGATCTGAGTTTCTCTTTTAATCACATATCTTGTTTTCACTCACTGATAAATTCCAGTTGGTTGAATATCACCATGTCTTTCTTCTTTTCTTTTTTTTTTGGATCATACTTCCTGCATTGATATTTCACATTAAAAGCCTAACCCTTACAGTGATAGACAAAACTGCAAAGTAGAAATGATTGTAACTTATTAGTGAGTCAGACCAGTATTTCTTTGAAAATGAAAAATGGGGCACATTTACATCACAGTGCTCTTGATCCTTTAAGAAATTTTTTTAAATGCAAGTTATTTTTATCATCCAAAATGTAATTTAAATGTTTGATTATACAACAGGTCATTCTGGGGGGAGGAAAAATGAACAATTGGAAGAATGAATGACAGCTAGCTAGCAATTATCTAATATGTTTTTGCTTCAATAAATATCAATAATTATTGTATAGATAATACTTTTAATATTTTCAAGGAAGGTGTATTTTCCAAAATCGTGAGACACCTCATATTTAAGCTAGACAGACATTTCCCCAGCTGATTATTGTGCAAAAATGTACTGTATGTACTTAGGCCTCAAGAGCCCTTCTGGTGCTGGCAGATATATAGAAACCTCCCGGCAGGGTGCGCTTTGTGAGCACACATAACCAAAGAAATTTCACATGCGTGAAAAGTCCTAGGGGAAACGCTGGAGAGAACACAATAACAGGAGTTACAGTTAAACAACAGAAGCAAATGAGAGATGTAAAAGGAAGTGAAAAGTGACAGCAAAAGGAGAACAGAAATTTGAGAGCCAGCTGGCTGACCTCTAACTCACTGACTCTGTAATTGAGGAGAAGGCAGTATTTCACTCTTTCCCTGAGGGGTTGCAAGAACACACCAGATAGGAAAAAGTTATATAAATGCGAGAAAGCCCATCCTACCACTATCTATATCATGACGCTCCTCTCCCTATCCCTCTCACTTGCTGCCTTGCTCTCCCTCTCTGAGATTTGACAGTAGGATGATAAATTACTTCATGGGTCTAGAGTAGACTGATGGTTGAGGGAGTAGAGATCTCGTATGCCGTAGCAATGGGCTTTACTAACTGCCGCTGAGTGCAAGAGGACACAACTGTGTGGCAAAGGGCCAAAAAGAGCTGTGGTTTTTACACGACATCTGTTGCATCTGAGACAGATGTTAATTCTGACTGCCAGGCTCACAGGGCGCGCTTGCCATTTTTTGTTCAACTTGTCACCTAGATCTGACTTACTGCAGTTCTTTGTCCTTGTAAGTAACTGTTACTAAACAGATGGAATAAGGATGTAAGGACATGAAACAGATGGGTGAGACCTTTTCTAGGCTCAAGTCAAAGCTAGGATGTTGCTGTAGGTGGCATTTAAAGATAATGTCTTCAGTTGTGTTGTTATTGATTATTCAGCCTTTGATTTTTTTTTTTTTTCTTCATTTATGTCTGAGCCTCGGTGCAAGTTGTTCTGTCATTCTGCTGAGTAGGGGAAATGTCTGATAAATACCAAGACAAATACTACTTGATACTCATTACCACTGACATTGTTAGTGTAATGTGATACCTTCCAGAATGAGAGGAAAAAGCCAGTGTTTGGTCCGGTTCGTCTTTATATCCCCATGCTGACAGCTACAGGATGAGCAGTTGTCTAAACACCGAGAACAGCAGGACATGAAATGGAAAATGTGTTGCACAAGCAAAACCGGAAAAGACGAGTGTCCTCTCACACAGGCCTGACAATCAAGTTCACAGACACACACACGCACACACACGCATAAATGTACACGGTTTGTTAGTAATTTTGAAATATCAGCTCTAATGTGTACAAGATGTGACAGAGTGTCATGTGACCACATTTTCATCTGTGACATTTACATAGTGATAGCGGATTAGAGAGAAGGGCAGTGTGTGTGTGTGTGTGTGTGTGTGTGTGTGTGTGTGTGTGTGTGTGTGTGTGTGTGTGTGGAAGGGGGTGTATCCTCAGGAACCAACCTTATCTTCAGCTGGAAATCTAATTATTAGCACACAGCAATTTACTGTGCAGTATCTATGAATGTGTGCACAGTCTCTGTATGTGCACATGTTCAATCATGTAAATAGTCTGTACATCTGAGTCTACAATATCCGTGGCAGGTGTTGCAACCCAGATGTTACTATGTTACTTTGAAGCATTATTTATACCATAATATACAACGATAGAATACATTTCAGATGCTGCACTACGAGATGTCACTGTGGCCTTTATGACCACAACAGATAGGTGAGTAACAGGCAATAGCTTCTTGTCACAGTAAGGATGATTGTTAATATTTTAACTTAGGGCAATTTGCCCTCACTCAAATTCTGAAAAATTTGCAAACATGACCCATGCATAACAATAATGCATTGCATTTAGTTTTTTGTCCTCATTTCAATCACATATTGCATTCTCCTTTGCTTATTTACAGAATATTTAGAGTACAGAGTGCAGAGTGTAAAATGAAACACAAATATAGGTCATATTCAAGAGAAGCATTAAGGAGAGAAAAAAAAGAGGATGAGTAATAGGCCAAGAGGAAAATGTCAGCAGCTTGTTTGTGCAAAAATGTTGCAAGATGTGCAAAGATGTTTGATGATTTAAACACAACATTATGATTGTGTTGTATTTATTTGTTTTTCCTGTCCTCTCCACTGTTACCATAGTTCAGCTCATATGATTTGCAGTGCAAGCTTTTGTATTTATACTGGACATCATAGTCTTTTTTTGTTCCCCTTTTACACACACACACACACACACACACACACACACACACACACAGACGTCAAATGTCTACATGGAGAGGTGATAGGATCTATGGTTTGTTGCACTGTTTTTAGGCATGATGATTAACTCACAGCAGGTGCTAACTTGCCACTCAGTCGCTGGAGAGGTTCACAGGAAATAGCTAATTGCTGCAGGTGATAATGCCACACAATGAGGCAACCACCTTATCACATGAGAAAAGAAACATAAGGTGCTAACCAAATCATTTGCCCCCACTTGTGCACTTGTAGAGTTGAGAAAATGGGTGAGAAAAAGATTAACAAATTACTACACGCAAACATCAACATTACGTAATATAGTTTTGACTGAATTCAAAATATAACGGACATGAACAAAGCTAACAGCGACATTAATAAATTGATCTGTTATTTACTAGTAATTTTGTATTGAAAGAGCTGTCAATCAATCCGGTAGTTGTGGCCATTCACTGTAATTTTTTTTCTTTTTATAATAGTTGTTCATGGCAGAGTCCGCCTTTCCCATGCAGGTTTTAAATTGCATACCTGCGCATGAGAAATTGATAGAATTCAATGCATGCGTGTAGCCTACTGCACATGATGTGGGACAGGTTACATTACAAAAAATGCGTGCATGTGTGAGTTCAGGGGTTCAGTTTTACCATCTAACACTGCTGACTGTCTTCTTTGGTCATCTTTATTAAAAGAGGATGACTCCCCTTAGCCCATGGTTTGTTTGGGTGTTCTGTAAACAGACACATGACTGTTTTTACTATTTTTTCTTCTTGCATTTCTGGCACACACAAACTATTTTGTTGAGGTTTTCCTGATCGTCACTTAAATAAAAGATGAAATGTATTTGTGAAAATTCTACATTTAGCTTTCGGTGTTTGCCACTGAGACAACTATTGCTTGATTCTCTGGATCATAATTGATTGTTATACTGGTGGAGCATTTTATTCTTGTTAAAAAACATTACTGATGTAAACAAAGCCTTGCAAGCGTCAGAAAACAATAGTACTTTAACTTTGATTTAATTGTTTTCTGAAGGGAGTGTCTGCACTGTTGCGACAATGCCAAGTTTCTAATGTAACTAGACATTTTATGGCGGTGACACTCATTTGTTTATATGAGGGTTACTGTTATAAATTGTGACTTCAAGGCTTGTAAAATGAGTTACAGTTCCTCTGGTGCTTTAAATGTTACTCATACTGTATGCGGTGATAGTGAATGACATGTCCTGGACTCCTCCATTTGAGGACCACTGCATACAAAAACAATCCTTCTGAAAACAATAGAAATGCAGGCAGAGTAAACAGTAACGCTCAGCTGTTCCGAAGAGGAGTTTGACTGACAAAGGGACGACTGCCCAGCAACAGCCACGTTCATTAAACAGTAGATATCAGAATCAGCAGGATATCTGCTCAGTGCTGTGTGAATCAATAGCTCTAGAGGTCATAGATGATGCACGTACATGTGAGAGTGTGCATGCGTGTATGCGTATCCTCCAAACCCTCCTTAACTCATCAATATCCTCTCTCTGTCACCCCCCCCCCCCCCCCCCCCTTCCCCCCCCCCCCCCCTCTCACCTTTCTGTCTCCCACCTAGATGGTTTATAAGCCCTGGCTGTGTTCTCAGTACTTCCAGACCACCCAGATGCACTGCAGCAAGCCAATCCCCTGTGGTCAGTACTGCCTGGAGGTGCAGCAGCGGTGCCCCTTCATCCTGCCCGACAATGATGATCTCATTCACGGAGGCAGCCCCAGTTTTATATGCACAGGTACAAAAAAAAAAAAAATCGTTTTACAATTTGTGTTTGTTTTCTTCAGATTAGCAACAGTACACCACACGCAGCTGCCTAGTGCAACGTTAGGAGTCTACCAGTAGGAACTGAGGAGTTGTGCTTTGTTGACTGTTTGAGGGATAAAAGAGCCTTACCTCCCCAAATCCTGGGATTCAAAGCTATGAGTAATAAGCTTGTCTAACCTCTACTGCTTTTGCCCACTCTGTGTACTTTAGATCTTGCTCTTGGCCTGATTAATTTTATACAATGAGCAAACACCTAATGAGCATGTAGGGAGTGTACAGTCATACTTCAGTAGGACACACTTTGGACAGGATGTTCTGTCTTATCAGCAGTGTATCAGAGTGATACACCATCACAACTTACTGCTGACAATTACTCACAGCACAGCACAACAATCAGCTGCACAATGGTGCACCGTCACAGTAAGTCTGTATACTCTGTCTGTACTGAACAGTATATAACACTCTGTGGGCCACTGTAAGTGACTTTACTACTACACAGTGTAAGTGCTTACTCCCACCCCAGGTCACAAGCTGAATCCTTAAATAAACAGTTAACCTTGTTTGGAGCAGATTTGCATTGCATATACATGGGAGTTGAATCCCCCACAATATGAATGCGTGAGCAGATTTTTGTCCCCAGAATTCAATTAAAACAAAGGCACACATTTTACATCACATGTTGATGCTGCCCTCTGGTGGCCATGTTGAGCATCAGGTTACAGGCATGTACAGCATGACACACAAAATTTAAAGCACAACATTTAGGTTGCTCACTGGTGCTTGCTTACTGTTTTCACTGAAATGGAAATATAATTCTGGTGATATGTGACAACGAGGCACATGATGAGGCCAAAACCAACAATGTGCCTGTCAGTCTCTCAATAGATTCTTATTTCCCCAGCCTGTCTGTGGTTTTCAGCCCTCAGCCAATTTGTTTAAAAGGAATCTTTGAAAAATGGGTCATGGATATGAACTTTCATTTTTTAAAAAGTAATTAAGGAATTATTTCCTAAAACAGGTGAGCACTGTAGTTTCAGTAACACTTGGCAAATGTTGTTCACACAGGAATAAATAGTTCATTTGTTGGGGACTATTCCGTGTTAACGGCAGTAGGACAGTGTATGTGGGATTGACTTGAAATGGTCAACAGATCAATGTTGATCAGTTCCATGTAATGAAGGAACATATCACACAGCGCAATGGTGCAGCTTAGTGATGTGTTTTTAATAGTTTCGCAACAATTATGGAGGTCTATGCACAGAGGAATAAACTATATCAGGCTTGGGAATACTTAGTAGGATTGATTAATTGATTTTGGTCTTTTCATGGGCTGAAGAATATCTTATCATTCAAGGTCGTGACTAAGGTATCCAGTTCAACCATAACAACATCAACTTTAATCTATAGTCTGCTATGAGAACACATACTGATGCACTCAGCAAGACTGATCCAGTGTTTACATACATACTGTTAGTGAGTAAGATGACAGCAGCTATTTCAGTTCTGTAGGTTGGGGTCTGTCACTTCTGCAGACTGTATATATACCGTAGGCCAATGTGCATGTGCATATTTTGTCTGTAAGTGCAAACACGATCACTCTAAGTGCAGATTTTGTCAGAAACTTGCAGTAATTACACGGTTCCTCTTGTCCCAGTTAAGCTGTAGACAGTCAAAGTGTGCTGAGTGGGCACAGACGTCTTCAAAGTTCACTCCCTCACACATGCCGTGACAGATCCCCTTGGCTTATGATGTCATTGGAAGGTGTCAGTCTGCTGTTTGTGATTACAGTCCTTGTGTTGAGGCAGTACAGTTTGGCACAGCACACAGTGTATCTGTACTGTGTACTTTGTGTTTCCATGTATCTTCACATTAAAACAAAAAATACTGTACATTTTAAGAAGGTTTTCGTACACTTTCTCGCCATCAAAAGTGCCTCTGTAGCGTATATGTAGGCATACTTTTACAGACAATATTAAATTACAATAATTCAATTTGGAAGAAGAATAGAATATAGATGTTACTTTTACCACTTTGATAATGGCCTTCATAATTTTCCATAATTTTTGTTTGAGCAGCAGTCCAAAACCTGGCAACACTCAGTTTAAACAGAAAAAACTGTTCATATTAATATTTTAGACGGTAAGTGTTTCCTTAAAAATTACTTTAACAGTTGATTATGAAAAATTGTTGATTACATTTCTCGTTGACAACACAATGAATCAAATAATTGTTTCAGCTCTGGTTGCCAATAAATAAGAAACAAGCAAATGCAGAAATTGCTTTTGCTTACAACTGATGTGCATGTGTGGATGTACGATTAGTTTTGTAAAATGAGTTAACAACGTTTATTTCAGTTTCTCTTTCTGATAGCATGATATTATATTATTGGAGATATTAGCTGTACACCCACCGTAGTGTTAGCCATTCACTAATTAGTGTATTCATGATGTTTAGTTTTCTCTGTAAGGTTCTTTTGTGTTGATTTGTTCCTCATGAATTGTGGTGTTTCTTTATGTGTTTATGTGCAGGTGTTGTCAAATTTGTGAATGTGTTTGATTATTTTCTTGTGTTTTTCCTTTCGCAATGCGTTGAGCTCTCTTGACTTTCCAACCATAATTTCAACCTGAGAATAATCAAGTTTAATTAATTTTCTCTGACTGTTGTTGTTATTGTCTTTTCTATCTTTAGGTTATCAAAGCTGTGCTTGTCAGGGAAGCTGGATGAGCTGCATTACTTTTTTTCTTTTTTCACAGGAAGATAGAATAGGATTTATTAAAAAGAAATGTTTCATGCCACATCTTTAAGACAATGTATGAGCTGTGAGCTAACTTTTTATATCTCCACCACCATCCCACCCCCCCAAACCCTAACCCCCAGGGCTGCTGGAGGACTATCCATCAGGTGTGGATCCAGATGCAGAGTGCTGTGACGTGCGGTGGGACTTGAAAGTGGACAACCGATCCCGGGGGACCCTGAAAAGAACTCACCCGCCATGCCAGCATCGTACCTCCCTCAGCTCCTCAGCAGCCTGCAGACTGTGTAACAGCCGGCTCAAACTCTGCCTGCTGGTCCTCGTCCTCCTACACACTGTTGCCAGCCTCACTGCATCCCACAATGCAACAGGACTGGGCCTCCCCGCCATCACGCCTCTGGAGGAGAGCCCTGCCAATGAGGAGTGATAGAGCTGCCAGGAGGAGGTGAGGTTGTTGGGGTGGGGGATTCCCTCACCATGGCAACCGTTGTGGAAAAATACAGGCACAGGAGCTGTGTGCCTGTGGACATTCTGCAACGCTTTCTGGCAAATGGAAAATGTGGGACGCTTTGAGATGAAAGACACACAAATCAATCAAAATAAATAAATAAGTAAACAAACAGACATACTAAGGGTCTCAACCAGTCCCTTAGCTAGGAAAAGGGGACAATGCCACAGCCTTTGTTGAGTGGGAAGGTCGGCTTCCTCATGGCTGAGTTTCTCTCACTACGCTTTTTTACACTTCCAATTATTGGTTTCTGTTGCACTGGCTGACTATGGAATAACACAATCATATTCTCTTTCTAATGTTCATCCTTTGTGTTTGTTTCTGGGTCTCTCATACAGGAAGAAAATGTGTTCTCTAAATAAGACAGATAATGTGTAAAAAAAAAAACAAAAAAAAAAACAATTAGCTGCAAGTTTGTGTGTGTGTGTGTGTGTGACGGTTTGTGTTTCAGGACTGTGTGTGTGTGTGTGTGTGAGTGTGTGTGTGACGGTTTGTGTTTCAGGACTGTGTGTGTGTGTGTGTGTGTGTGTGTGTGTGTGTGTGTGTGAGCATGTGTGTGAGCATGTGTGGGCATGTGTATGCATGTCTTTACACATGTTTGTATGTGTGTATGAGAGAATGAGTGTGTGTGTGTTGCTGACAAGTACCCTAAAAGTCTACCTAACAGACTGGTGTAGAGATGAAATTTTTATGGAGCCCCCCCCCCCGCAACCTAACGGGTGTCACTTAGCTCTGCCGTGCTGGTTTGTTGGGCACAATCCCATTAAAACTTAACTGGGTTTTGAATGTGGTTCTGATGTCCATAATAAGCTCTATGTTTAACACAGGTTTATGGTTTTTCCTCAGTTTGTTTTGTGAGATAATATTCATCTATTATTACTGTTTTTTTTTTGTTTTTTTTACAAGGATCAAACCATTTCGGTAATTAGCATCAGTAAAACTCTACCACCTGGCTAAACTGTGAAAAGCATCAGGAAACAAACAGGATGCATTCCTCCAATGTCATCTGCACTCAAAGTCGCAAAGGTTACCTCCATTTAATTACAAATTGGGCCGTATTTTGGTTTTCACCAATAATTGCGATCACAGCACCATGTTTATTGACAATGATTAAATGAAGACTGACGTGGGAAGAAACACGAGCAGACAATTTAAACAGACCCCAGATTAGCCAAACATATTTGGAGGATGAAATGAAGGCTGAGTATGTGCACACAGTTTTCCTGAAGGATTGTTTGGGACATTTCAGGTGCACTCACTTTTAGTTTTGAAATCATTACAAATAAATAATAATAATCATAAATATTAAATTAATATGTCTGATCATCTGACCCCTAGTTGAAATGTTCCCACATCTCAGTCAAATATAACCAATAGAAAAAATGGTCAAGGCTATGATCTTTTAAGCTTCAGGCTAACACTATGACAGGGCTGAGGCATATGATCAAAATATATTTACCTCGATAATCACGAAAGCTGAAATAGTGATTATTTTAACATCACGCTGCACACTGCTGTGTTTTGAATGAAGATGAAGGAAAGACATTACTAGATCCCTTTTATTAAACATATTGACATGAGCAAAATAAGAAGCCTCAAAGAATCTTTAATTTGGTATAAATGTTTGGTTCATCACCCATTGGTACTAGTTATAGTTAGTTGGTAAACTAACTAAAATAACCTTAATTTACAAAGACAGGATAATGAAATTCTTCCAACAGATCCTCCTGTAATTCAGTTTTTAAACAGTTAGCCTTTTGTCAGTAAGTGTCTTAATTCACATGATGGTAAAAAAAAAAAAAAAAAAAAAAAAAAAAGCATGAATAGGATGATTTTATCTCACAGAACAAAATGTGACTTTCTTAAGCTTGTTGTAACCAAAGATGTTATTTCAGGCATTTAACCAAAATCCCATTCAGATTTTCAGCCACATGGGTCAGCAAAGTTAACTGACATTGGAATATTAGCACTGGACCAATATATTTAGCACCATTGCTCCAGACGTAGATACTTTTGTTATTTTAGATTTTAAAGGTACCATCCAGTCCAAGTAATGTCTGCAACATAAAAATCCCTCTGTTCCCTCTGCCTCAACAGCTTTGGTTCTTTTCCTGCTGCAGGTTAATAATCAAATGTGACAGCAGCATGAGTAATAAGTGATTATATCCCATCACCACTACTCGAAAACAACAACTCAATTTACTGTTTTCCCCTGAACCAAAAATATATTTGTGGTGTAATTTTAACCTCAGGCTTTTTTATTCCCAGGAAACATACTGACTGGATGTTACCTTTAAGGACTTTTCATACCTGGTAAACTGCAATTCCCAATCAATTATGATGACCATAAAATGTCAGCATGTCACTAAGAAAGGTAGCCTGCTACCTGCTGTAGCATTAAAGGAAATCCCCTGACCCACTAATAGGTATATAACAATTTTCCCCCACTCCCGGGCCACACAAAAAGTTGTAGAATGACATTCAACATCTCACCAACACAGAGACAATTTGTTGAAAAATGTTCACTTTGTTTTGAATCAAATTGTGTAATCTATTCTCATTAACTGCATGTGGAGGCTCTCTGTAACGTTATGACAGACTCTTTTTTGTTGACTGCCCCACTACCTGTATAAGCACCACACCTTATCCCGAATCAGCTGCTGTAGCATGCCCACTGTCTTGTACTTTTCTCCTCAAAACATCAAACTAATCTCATTAAGTAAAGGGCTTATTAAGAAATACAGTACATTGTCATCAACACAGTCAAACACACTCAAACACTCCAAATTGTTAGCAGAGAAAGGGTAAAATCATGGCTCATTCTCCTGAAGTACAGAGGTGGGAGAGCTCGAACAGAAACAAATCCAGAGAGAGGAGCATGTCATTGTTTGTGTAAGCACTATTGGCAAAACCTGATAATCATCTAAGTCAGCTGATACTTATGTTTAGCTTTTAAATGTTGACCAGCGTGTGAACAGAAAGGAATGGTGTGACCTTAAGGGCTGACCTCTTCTTCAGTTTCTAGTTTTTATTTTGTGTCTCTTTGATGAACAAGGCTGTGAGATCAGGTATTCAACGATAAACAGATGTTGCTGAATGCATTTTTTTTTTTTTCCACACTGAGTATGTTGATTACTTAAACGAGATGTCCAATCCAATATCTGATGTCAAGAATTTTATTATACAGCTTATATGAGGATTTAAAATTCATCGTTATTCAATCCATTTCTGTATAACCAATATATTGGCTTATTTTGACACTTATGCTGTTAAGACCCTGCCCCACTCTACACTTAACCATTCCTGCTTGCATGAAATAAATAGCTGCTCATTGTCATTCAGCACAGCACACCCATGCCCATCTTGGATGACCGCATTCAGTGACAGAAAAATGCTGCTATACTATTGGCCACCAGTAGATGGAGATATTTTTATTCTTTTATATTGCTTCTGCTGCTGAGGACCTACCACACAAGGACTGTCAGATACAGAGGAATCAGGAAGGCCGAGCTTGGGAAGAAAAGGTGACGGATCTGTGGGTAAAAGTGCGCTGTTGTACTCTATGTGTGTGTACGTCTGCGTACATGCACATGCAGAGATGTGTGTTTGTGTCTGTTGCTAATTGCCATGTTCTCTGGAGAGCTCATTAGCATTGCCATGACCTTGGTGCCTGCAGGACAGGTGTGGCACCCACAGGGATCTGCTACACTAGTTGTCCCATTATTCACTGCAGCCCTAAAGCTGCATGGACTGTAGTATGAAACCATTGTACTGTACAATGTGTAATCACTGTGTCACCGCCCCAGGACCCAAAACAGACTAGAGTAAATCTATGTTTTCCCTAAACTGTCTAGTAGAATATTTCCCCAACCCTTGTCTGAAATGAGGAAAAACGGGTGTCAGAGGCAGTGCAGAGAAGGCCAGGGTGAATGAAGTGGACAATGATGTGAATCTGGTGCCAAAGCATACCTTATATTGAGTAAAATAAACCCAATTCATATCTGATATGACATGCTGCTTTTCGAAGGGCAACAGGAGGAAAAAACAGGGTCTGTCAGTGTCATAGAAATGTGCCATGCAACCTTCACCACAAGCACATGTAAGGGATCTTTTAAGACGTACATGTGTTTTCATTCTGCCTATCATGTCAGCGGCCATGCTGTGATGGAACAACCATCACGAGCCAACCGCTGGACATGTATTCATACAGTAAACCTGCATTCAAAAGTCATGCAGAGGCCATGTCTGCTTTACATGCAGTAATGCATCCTTACTGTGTGCTGTGCATATTTGTTGTCCTTCATTCCCCTACAGACATGTTTGCACCAAGGATGGACATTTTTGTGTGCAAGATTTCTTCCAAAAATTCATAGAATTAGATTTGACTTAATGTAAAACTCTAATTTGACTTTTGTTGGTAATGCAGGCATGCACGCAACAGTTACTCTGCTGTGATAACTTTTTTTGTGTGTGTGTTTTGGTTTGTCGATTTTTTTTTACTGCATTATACTGAGAAGAAATTGTGTAGGGTCCTATACAGTAGATTCCATCTAGATCCCTGACAATGGTCTGTAGCAGTCATAGGGTATGGCCTGTCACATTGCATAACACACACCAACCTACAAAAACCTTTTTGTGTTTTAACCCTGCACATATAGACTATGTATGCCTCTTGCCCCCGACCCCCTGTGCACCCACCACCAAGTGGTATGTACACAAATATTTCCCTCTGTCACTCCTTCTCAGCCTCTCTCTGTTTTCACAATAGTTCCGTTCTCTATCCTGTGGATCTATGCAGAAGCCCATTCCTTTTTTGGTTGTAAATACGTTCCCTAGTATGCTGAACAATGTATGTCTTTTCGTCCAGGTTTTCTTGTGTATTTTGAGTTGATGTCATGCTATTACTTTCTTCTTCTTCTCTAATTCTTTTTGTATTTTGAGCGTCTGAAATCATTGATGTTAAAAGAGAATGTGGTGAGAATTAACCATTAGAATTGTCCTCAGCTTCACAACCTTATTGTAAAAGGTTGTGGCTCTGTGTGTGTGAAAGCGAAAGATTTATTATTATAGAAATGAAAAAGGTTCAAAGGCATATAGAAGTATCATTGCGATTATGATTATTATGATTACTATTATACTACCAGTATATTGTAATATTATAGATGCTTTAGTTCAAGTAACTTCTTTAATTTTTTTACAAACAACTTTGATGAAATGATTTATAAAACAGTCTCACAAGTCATGATCTTTTCGAGAATTAAGAAAACTACTGCTACAATGATTAAAATTGTGTTCTGATGAAAATAAATACAGACATATAATCTGTTCCTCTGTTGTGTTCTTGTATGACATGATATTATTCGATGCAAGGATGCACAACATGCAAAAAAAACTGCAAAAAACGAAAAAACATGTCCATATAAAGACATATTTTTATACTTGACTGACCTTAAAACTGACAACAGGCAACCAGGGCAAGTCTCAAAACAGTGATGAACATCTAAGAATGTCTGAATAGGCAGTTTCCATTTCCCAAACCATGATGACGATGGAAAGTGCAATCGCGTTGCATGTTTTTTTAAGTGGTGCTGGTGCTGACAGCAGTTCAATGATCCCTAATGAAGCACTCTGCTGGTGGAAACAATTGATTCAGCAAAGGTAATGTGTGCTGTCAGCTGCCCGAGCATAGAACAAAGCATTAAAACAAACTAGCTTTTAAAAGCTCATTCAGTTTTCACTTTAATCGAACTTATTTAAACATTAGGATAAATTTAGCACTTCTATTTATATTTTACAATGGCTTTTTCCTTTTCCAGAATTGGAAGCATAATTGATGTCACCGAGTCAGAGTGCACCTGCTCAGTTGATGCAAATGATCTTCATGTGTAAAATTGTTGGTTAAATATTTGATTGGCTGAGATATACTAGGCTACTTAAATAAATCAACTCTGACAAATATATTTTCAGCAAAAACAAATTGATGTTCATATTCTCTGAAGGAAACTGCACGGATTGTTTGTCATAGTCAAATGATACAAAAGGAATTTTAGGCTTCTGTTCATTACAATATACCCTAATATTCACAACATATGTTCCACTGTCTACGTTAGTTTATGGTATGGAATTGTGACAACATGTTGTTCCACTTAAAACCATGAGATGGCAGTATTAGCATATTACATGCAGTGAGTGCTGGTATAACTCCAGGAGTACAATGAAACAAATGTAGACAGCTTATCCACAGGGATTATAAATGAATACTATTCGATTTTATTGACTCATTTTTTATCTTAAGCAGAGGAATTAGTTTACACAATGTCCACTGGCTGCCACTGAATATATAGGCTACCACAGTGTTCAAAAGGTCCTATATTTTACAGTTTTCTAGTATTACGACTTCGGTCGTATACTATTCTTTTTGTTTTTTGAATGGTGGCGTTATGTGAGCGTATGCAAATGAACGTGTGGTGAAACCAGACGGTGATTGGGGCGCAGCTTTCACGATGGCAGCTGATTGGCTCCTCTCAGATGTCCACCAAGATTTAAAGAGCCAAGATGGCGCGGCCGAGCAGCTAGAGGAGAGGCCTACTTCCTCCGACACTCCCGACCGACTACACTTTTTTTTATCCGCCATTGTCTTATGATAGTTGGGGAGTTAGTAGGGGTGCACTGCCTTTTTCTTTCTGATCGCTTTTTCTCTTGGTTTTTCTTAGATGGGGAGCTTGGTTCATGTGTTTTGGTTTGGTTACCTTTGGGCAAGTTATGTTGATGTTTTGTTTTCAGGTAGTCTTTATCGCGCATCACAAACATTATGAAGCGAGTCAGTGAGTCTCCGGAGTTAGCGTAATGTGTGAAAAGTGAAGCCAAGGCAGTTCCATTCATACTTTTTGTGGACCATCTATTACGACACCTTATGTGGATTAAACGACTGTCAGTGAGATGGGCTGCCTAAACTGTATTTTCCACTGGTGGTGCTCTATAACAGGCTCAACCCCCAGTGCTACTGTAATGGTGGATTATAAAACAGAAGAACAATGCCAAATTGCATATTCTCGTTCTTCTTCCACTCTGTGCCAGTGGCCCTTCCACCTCGGATTAAGTCCTCATTTCTATTTCAGCTTGTTGGGGGGATGAAGTGCTCATCTGACTAATCCTCAACTAGCCTGCCAATAGTCAGCATCCAATATTCCACCTGTCATTCAGCCCACAGTCTGGATGTGTGTGCGTGTGGGCTATGAAAAGGCTGTGTTTTTTTTTATAGGGAATAATTGATTGTTATAATACTGGCACTCAGCACTTCTGATGGAATTTAAGCAGTAGTAGGGCTGTCATGCTGATTTTGAAATCCTCTATCAATGACATTACTACAGTACAAGTATTTGTACTTAAATGACATAAAAATTTGTACTATGATTGTTGTACTCCTGGAGCTCTTGAATGTTCAACTCTGTACTGCCATTTACTCACCAACAGGGGTCAGTAGTATGCAGGCATAAAAGGAAACATAACAGAAATTTTAGATTGATCTGTTGTAATAAGGTGTAAAAAAGTATTATATAGACAATGTGTCCCTTGGAAACAAAAAAATGGGTTATACAGCATTGTTTTTCATATCTTTGCATGTTTGTTCTTGCTTCAAATCCCAAACAATCCTTGAACCAAGAAGCAAAAAACCAGGCTGTGTGGCAAGCCAAACCACTGAACCAAGCTGAGCCGAGATGAGCTTGGCTCAACTGAGCCATGTTTTCTTTTTTTCTTCTTTCCACCAGCCTGCATGCTGCTGATCGCTTGTAGGCTAATCCGCAGAGAACAGACATTTGTCAGCTCTGCTGGGAGCTTTGCAGGTGTTACAGAAACTGTAGGAATAACAGAAATGAATAAGCATCTGACATGAAAAATCACTCTTTCACCACCCCCAGTTTTAATTTAGTATCAATTACTTACTGTAGTCTCATGGAGGTGCTGCTACTGTGTTTTTGTGTGTGTAGGCTTCTGTTGTGAGAACAGTTGAGAAATGTCAGCCTGTTTAAATATTTCACAAAGTTAAAGCTTCTGAAGTCCTTATGTAACTGCCCCTCGTAACAGTTTTTAAGCCAAGTCTCTGGCACATCCTATTTTTATTTTTTTTTTCTTGCTTGTTTTTGCAGCGGAGTGTGTGTGTACTGTGTGTGTTCAGATTTTATAACAAGAGGGAGGGGAGGAAAGTAGCATAGGACTACAGGGATTTAAGGAGATGATCTGCCTCAGTGGAAATTCAACACATCAGACAGACCAGTGTCGTTCACATCACTGCTGACGGAAAAGAAATGAAGCTATTTATTGTGCTGCACTGTTCCCAATCCATGAGCAACAGTTTGGTCACTGTTAAGGGCTTAATGGATGAGGCAAAATTAAACAGATGCTTGAGCATAGTTGATTAGATGAGCAGAGTTGGGTACTGGGTTGTGAATGTTGCTTACAACAGTGTTAGTGGCTTTGTGGCAAGCGTCAGTCAGGGCAGAGAAGCCTAATTACACACTAATTGTTTCTTATTGTCCCTCAATTATTAATGAGGTGCATCCATTCTGTAGGTCTCCCTGGATTTTTGCCAAGGAAGAAGAGGGAATCTACCACTGGCAGCTAAATGTTATGACCTTAATAAGTTAAGTCCAAAGAGCTACCATGAGAATTACTGTCTCCAAGTTCAGCAGTCTATCATTTCTGCGATTGGAATATGGAATTTATAATAATGTGAAATAACATAATATGCATTTGATACACAGGCACCATAGAGTATACAGTTGTCTATGGTCCAAGACTGTAAAGAGGAAATATAATGCTGGAGACGTTTACATGCCCTGCATTTGTCCTCCATCATGCAACAGCAACATGACTCAGTATTATGCAATCTAAGCATAAGCACCTGACTTCCTCCATGGAGCTGCTGTGAGCCTGCAAATGATAGAAACTATAAGCAACCTTGCGGTTGGGTCTCAGGATGGAGAATGTGAGAGGAGATACAGGTTTTCAACAGTACAGCATCTGTCGCAAGCTACATCAAAGAGCATGTATGCGAATGGATGGTGCTGTGTGTGTGTTGTGCCCTCTACTCACTGAACTGACGGTCAAGCCAAATCAAACAAACCTTTTATTTGAACACCACCAAACTGATTAGGATCATCATCAGCACATTGCTGGTAGATTACTTTGTAGTGTGAATTCTACTATTTGCCTCAGCAAAGGTGAAATTGTTGCCATGACTTTCCAGAGTTGTAAACTCATGTCCCGCTATATTATAAACAGCTCCACGAGGTTTAAGCCTCTGATAGACTTTCAGATTTCTGAATGCTGTATTCAAACTGGACTTCCTGAATTGTGTGGTATTTCATCACCTCAGCAGTGCCTGATGCAATGCCCAAACCAAAACAGCGCCTTATATTTTTAATGCAGTAAACAGCAAGGAGAATGATGTCATAATTCAAAGCACAATTAAACACACTACAGCTCCAACATACTACTACGACTTAGCTACTCGCTGACCTCAGACTGTCTGGTAGCACACACTGTGGGAGACGCACACGCACACTTGCACTGTCTTAGCTACCGTTTATTTCTTTGTGCTGTTAAAGAGTTTATTAGGGTAAAGCTTATTTGTATTCAGTCTAGGTATGCTGATATTTACAGGCAATTAAATGAATGGAGCAATTTTTCCATTCACAGTTCTTGTTTCCCATGACTACCGTTGCTGTGACTAACAGCACATGTAATGAAACACTAAATCACAGTGGGAAATATGCTTATTCTATGTCTTACCCTGTGTTGAGCTCAACTGAATGTCTGTGCATTATAGGTGCAGAGATCCAGATTGAGCAAACAAAGCTGGGCAAAAGATTTGAAGCAGGAGGAAATAATATCCTTGCTGTGTAAAAGGTACCTTCCATTTTATCTTCTATCTTCTATTTGTGTATATGTGAAAATAAATATATAAAGTATATTTTTTAAAAAGTGATATTGTAATTGAAGGAGTAGTTGCCATAGACAAACACTTAACTGTCTTATTGAGTCCTTCTACATCTTCACATCCAAAACAGTTTGAAACACATGCAGCAGGAACACCCCACCAGTCCAACATGTTATTTGTGGAATCCATTGATGAATAGATGTTGCATCATACATTATAGATGTGGTGTGAGGAAACCAAGGGTGAGGAGACCATGAAGAGGAGCAAGTATTCCAAAATTGTAAATTTTGACAGGAGGTGTCTATTTTCATCATACATTTTTTTCTGCAGACATCTAAATATGGATTATGCATATCCTCCACACCACACACACACACACACACACACACACACGTACAACCAAGTGCCATTCCTCATCCCCATCATCTCATCACCATGGCAGCACTTCAAAGAGCTGGTCTGAAGGTCTAATGTGCAATAAGAGCTTCTTATAGACTTGTCTTGAAGACTGGTCACACTGTTTTTTGTTTTTTTTTGTGTCATTTCAGATCTGAAATCTTACTCATTTTTGACAGAGACAAGACTATAAATGAGCAAATGATGAGCATAAATCACGGTATAAATTCTTCCACCGTGCTCCATTTGAAGACTGGATGGATGGATGGATGGATGGATGGTTGGATGGATGGATGGATGGATGGATAATGCATGAATGCATGGGGAAAATGCATAGTTTCAACCAATAGGTCAGTAACTGCACTCTCTCCCATAAGTTTAATGTATTACCAGTGTTAAGCCTTTTTGTCGGACTTGAATTTTAGCCATGCACAGCTGAGTTCAGATGCTGTTCTCAAAAATATTTGCATGTCATTGTGACATAATGGAGAGTGGAGCCACATACCATCAAATTCTCCTCACCTAGTAAGGCCGTGCGCCTTCTTTGAGTTAAAATCTTCAAAGCGCGGATAAAAAGCTTTGTCCAATTACTTAGATGTTGCAGACTTGTCACTTTTGGGTGACAAATGAATACATTAACATGTGAAAGATCACAGAGCGAGACCACTGAATCAAATTTCATTCTGCTTTTTAAGTGTCTCTTGACTTTTTCTTGCTAAAATGCTCTTCAGTGAACAAGACAATATAAGACTGATGTCGAGCTGCAGTAAATGTTATCGCTGTTACACTTTAGCTAAGCTAGCACACAAGTGAATGTGCGCGCTCTATCATGCTCAATGTAGAGGTCACCGGCCACACAGATGGGATGATGATTTAAGAGTTACTGTGTAATGGGGTAAAATATTGTCATCTGCCTAGCTCTCTGCTTTGGGATGGCTTCTTTTAGGACTCACTAATCCTGGACACACATACACACACATATACAAACAGCAAACAAACAGAAACACTTCTCCATGCAGAAGTAATAAGCAGTTTTTAGTTGTTTAAACAGGAGTAGAGGGATTAAACTCACTCACACACATACTCAAATGTCTGTCTGTCTGTCTATCTCTCTCTCTCTCTCTCTCTATCACACACACACACACACACACACACACACACACACACACATAAATACATGCATCCCCACATGCACACATGTACACAGGTCACATAGGGCATCAGTGATTAGACCCAAATGGAGTTGAACCCTGACTGATAGCATCTGTTTCTAATGCCATCTGCTGCAGACATCAGCCACACTGATGGTGTCTACAATAAATTGACCAGGAACATTCACAGAGAGATTTGCATAACATTGTTTCCGCAGTGCAGAAAAAAAATATGAATGCATATTTATTTTTGTATGCAAAATTGGGATCTTGACAACCTACTATGTCTAGTGAAAATGTCTGCTGTGAAAAAAGGCTTATTGTGGGATGTATACGCAGAAACAAACTACACCGACTAATGAGGAAATATAGAACAAATAATTAATATAATTTGCAACCAGTGATGCGGTCAGAGCAGTTGGAGTTAGAAAATCCTTCCTCACAGATTACAAACCACAGTACAGTGTTTTTTTTTTTTCTAATAAGCTTGACTCTCTCGTTCGTTTAATGAAGAGCTACTTTTTTTTATCCACTTCCCATCTGGTTGACTGCATCACTGGGCTAGTTCACTACTCCCCAGTTTGTTTCTTATATTAATTTGGATTGGTAATTCTAAATATGCAATTTTAATTTGAGGGGAAACAAAATTTAAAGTCTTGCAACACAGACTGAGCCTTCACTGCATGGGGAACCTTTGACTTCACAACAGCTTTAATAAATGCAGCAACATGAAAATGAAAAGCTAATCACTAATCCTGCTTGAAAAGTTCATGTTTACCGCTGATAACTCCTGTCAACACAAAAGACAGTCAGAACAATGTCTGAACTTGACACATCGTGGGTCTTCATGGGTCTAATAAATGATCCTCTACTCTGAGTCCCACAACAGCCAACTAGTTTCCCTATCCTCTGATAGCAACACTGTGACTCACTCCCTATTCTGAGGAACTCTGACAGAGTATCTTATGTTTTGCAATGTGGACACTGACATGTTTTCCTCTCAGGGCCTTGCGTACCAATTCAGAAAACAACCTGAAGAAACCTGAAAACTGAATTTGTTTAAATGTAATGGTCAATACAAGCGATTCACCGATAGCTGGGAGCTTGATTGCATGCCTGGAGTTCATTAGCCAAAGCTGCAGCTCTCATACTGTGTGCAGGTTATACACTGTGTCTACCCCGGAACACACCTAAGGGATGGCTGCCTCAGAAGTGATCAACGTCTGTGGCCTCAGGGGAAGTGTCTCTAACAATGAATCACATACTGTAAATAACATACCACGCAAGGGTATGAGTAGCCATTACAATAGGAAATGAAACAATCAGTCATGAATCTAATGGTTGCTCTGTCATGAACGTTTATGATGAAAATGTTTTTTACCCTCATCTGTCACAGGACTTCTTTTCAGTGTAACCCTTCCCATACAAAACCATTACACTTGTATAAACATCACATTTATGCACTTTTCAGACTTATAGACTTCACATAGTTGATAACAGGATATTATCTTAATCATGGGGTGGCATGACTGACCCCGTTTAACTCATTAGCAAAGGTTGAACCTTCACCTTAAATTGAGTCATGAAAGGTATACAGGAAAGAGTGAGCATGACAAGGAATATAACGGTGTGTACTAAGAAATTCATGTACTCTGTGGATGTGTCAGTGTATCTGCACTGTATCCTATAGGCAGAGTGTGATCCATAATGGTGATGGTACTTTATGTATATATATATACCGACACTTTCAAAATAGATTAAACAAAAAAAAAAAAACTCCATAAAGAATCGTTAAATAACATAAGAATTAGGTGAGATTAAATGTCTACTCGTGAGCACTGCAAAATAAGCCACACTGTAAAAAATGACAAAGTTAAGAAAGCTAAAAAACAATAAATATTGTGTCAGTTAATTTCTTAACCTATCCAAACCTTTACCATAGCATTATCAGAGTAATTGTTATATCAGCAACACATTTTAAACTCAGACAACTAATATCTTGAGTGTCTTTGATAAAAGATATTTGTTTGGTCATAGAGCTGACAAAAATGAGGATATAACAATGTCAGTTAACCTTCTATAGAACTGTGCACGTAGTAGTTGTAACTAGCAAAAAATAAATAAATAAAAGTTGAACTGAAAATAAATTTTGGTGGCAGAATAATGTGAAGACAAACAAATACAATGACATCACACAGAGAGACAGATACCAAAAACCTAGTTATTCTGCTTCACTTGTATGTCCCTGAAGTCAAGAACCATGAAAGTGATGCATTAGCCTTTTCTTAATGCAAAAAAAATCTAATATAGAGAAAGCAGAGGATCTCCTGAATGCAGTTGCGTAAACAAAGCTCTTATGTTTGGATCAATCAGGTTGATTGGGTCTTTTACTTTTCTTCCCATACATCACCTTGGCAGGCAGCAATTTTTGCCATTTTTTCCTGCTGTATGATGTTTTTGATATCGTTATCTTACTGGCATTACCTGCTGGCAATTGCATTGGCATCAGTAGAATGATATTATCTGATTCTACCAGCTATGGTGTCCTCAAGGTTAGTCTGACACTACCCTTTATGTATTTGGAAATGGTCTGTGAATCAAAATGTGGGCTCTTCTCGGAGGCTCTTAGTAGAAGTGGTTTTTAAATATGCTACACAGTGTGCCCATGTGTAACTCAGGTGGACATTTGCCATCGATTACATGTAACCCTTTGGTTACACACACCAAACACAGCTGCTACACAAATATATTACGTGTAATAATGTGTGAAGAAGGTGTTTTAAAAACGAAGCTAATGCATTCTGTGAGCATACAGTGGAATGCATGAACTTTCAGTGGTGTTTCAGTGGAGAACATACAAAAGACATGTAAGTGCATGTGCAATATGTGTCCGGTGGCATAGCACGAAAATCTGGGCCACACAAATACGCAGCCGCACTCCCCTTTCCCCTTTTAATCCCTCCGTTGTTACAGCTCTATACTATTGACTAAATCAACGAGTAAACACATGCATCTGTAGCGGTAATTAGTAATTGTATTAGTAATCGGTCAAATGCATTTAACAAAGTCTGCACAATCTGAAATGTCGGCATATTTCATCCTCTTCTCCACACATACTGTTTTTACTGTGTGAAGCTTTCACTGTGATGTTCTACAACATTGCAGAACATTTATCTTTAATATCATCCCTATTAGTTTATTGAATTTGATGCTTTTACGTACTTCCTAGCATAGCTCAGCCAAACATCAATGTGAGCGGAGGTTTAATCCACCAGAGTCACTGAAAACACTTTCACTCTTCACTTGATTGTGTTCAGTTTAACTTGTTTTAGTTTAGCTTTTTCTCTTTTAATGTCATGGATCTTAAACATGTTTCAAACCTATCCAGGTCTGTCAGGCATGTGCTGTACTGAGCATGACACACTTTAAAATGTGACTGTAATCACATAAACTCGCAATACGTGTTTTCACACTGTCAGAATTCAGTTTTCATTTGAGTCTGGAGCATCAACAGTCGTTTGCTCTGACTCAGACTGAGCTGTATGCATCATCTTGTGGGTGTTGTATGTTCATGACATATCAGCACAGCCAGTAACGCTGTCTCTCTGTGTGACAGTTGAGTCTGGCAGTGCTGTGACAGCAATCGGGAGCAAAGAGCAACAAGTGGTGATGAAGAAATGGCTTGCTCAAAGATTAGCATGAACAGTTGAATGAACGGTTGATCCCATGTGAAGGTGATGTCAGGGCAAGCATCATCAACACAGCACTGACTTTAGTCAGATGTAAAATTCTCCTACAAATCCTGATGTCTCACATTTTGTCACTAAAAAGAGTAAAGTTTCCCGCCAAATGGGAGAATTAACAGAGAAGAGTGAAGACTCCGGGAAGATGTGTTGAAGCTTGTATGAATTACATTGGTAAATAATATACTGCGTGCCTCAAAGACAAGATACATCCAATTATTTAGGAATCAGATCAGCATTGTGAGTTTAAACACACAAATTTCAACAGCAGTTGGGTCTGATCAGCTCTTAATTAATAATTACTCAAAAAAATCTTTTGGATCACTAAATCGAAGAAAACCGTGTCAAACCCACTGCATGAAGCAAATATTGGGTTTCACATTAGATACTTTACAAACACCTAGCTGCTTAACCTGTGGCCTGCTCCGCTGGATGGGCTAATGTGATTGTAAAAGAGGATTTTGGAGGCTTTCAGGCTGAAAGACCAGAATGGCAGAGCAGGGATTAATTTGGTGTTTTCATCAGCAGTGCAGAGGGCCTGTCAGTATAGACTCTGAATGCCAGAAATCTTCTAAGCTGTTTTATTTAGCCACCTAGGCTTTAAGTCTATTTATTATATCCCTCTAGGTGGTGAGATTTTTGTCAAAAGGCAATGGACACTAAACACAAAAGAGGTTAAAACTCAGATTGAATGTCTTCATGTAACCTCAGACAGTATCTTTAGTCTTTTAATAACATTTATTGCTGTGTTTAGCTGCTGTTCAACCCCAAACTCCTCAGTATGTGTTTTGTTTTTTACTCTTTGAAGTTATCTGGGTGAATTAGAACCTGTTTTATAACAGAAGCACTTGTGTTGACTGGTGGTTACTTCAAGTCTTGCATAAAAAATTTTTAAAAATTCACTTATATAAGCTAAATTTAAACAAGCTGTGTATCATGTGTAGTCTACTAGAAATTCAGTGGAGGAGAGTCATATGTACAATCACCTGCCTGAATAAATACAATTTGTTGATATATAAATGTTACTTTCTGATGTTAGTTTTCTCAGATTATAGCTAAAGTTAATTGAAACAAATCCATATTTATCCTGAATTAATTAACTACAAGAATAACAATAACCCTGTAAGTCTTGCTAGTACTGCAAATCCCACTGACAATCAATATCCACTTTGCAGGTTTCTGTTGCTTTGGGCAACCAAAACTTGTTTTGGTTTGCTGGTTCAAATGGTTGATCCACTGGCTCTTATACCTGCTCTGTAAAACCATGCAGAGCTTCTCTCATGTCGAGTGTGTGTTTCTTGCCCATCACAAAAGCTCAAGTAGCTGGTAAAGAAGTTCAATTTCGAGCAAGCTAAGGATCCCAGATATTAAGAGGACTTATCCCCATGTTGCTCTGTTTTTTTGGTGAATGGGTAAATAGCTAGCTTGATACATCAATATTTTTAACTAGTCAAAACCACATTTAACTAATAACATTATGACTGCTTTCCATCATAATCTGTTTGGGGCCTTTTCTTCATGTTTTTGTAATTTTTCACAACAGCTCTGTTAAAATCCAAAGAGGAAAAAAGCTAGTGAAACATTTTGGCAGACAAACGTATGACCCTCCACCCTAGACTGCTCATCCTCAGAACCAACTGAATCAAAACAGATGTTTGCTCAGTGGCGTAAAAATATGAACTGATGTTATGAAATACTTCTAAGCGGCTTGGTGAGTAAAAATAGCAGCGAGTGTATTTGCTTTGAGCCCTACTGTGCTCAAAGTGTAGTGCTCCCCGTCCTGGACCTTCTAAATATCACTGCTGGAAACACAGCTTGGCTTTCTCCTCAACTAGGTCTTTTCACATACAGCCTCAAAACATTCAATTCATTACACCAATGCTAGATTTAAGGTTTTTGTTTGACACATAAATCACGTGCATTATAGGCTCCCTGCTGTTCAATTGTCATCACAAATCCAAGTGGCCTGGTGCAGTCAGCCTGGCGTCATCTGTGGCAGATAGATTTGAATATTTTTTATATTTTGAGAATCAAATTATTTTTTTATCTTGATAAGATTATATACTTTCTCTTGCTCTCTCTCCTTCTTAGTCATTCTTTTGTGTAAATACGAATAGATGTACTTTGTTCATTCTTTGCTTTTCTGTGTCTGAGTCATTCGCTCTCTTTCTGCTAGTTTATGAACATCTTCCTTGTACTGTATGTGTGTGGGCACACATATCTGTATATATATACTGTTTGATGTGTGGGATTGTGAGCAGAATGCAAAGGGCACCGTGGGTAAAGCCTCCTGGACCTGTTCCTCTTCCTTCTACTGGTAGCATTGAGCCACCAGTTAAGCCCTGGCAGATCAGTGCGTCAACAGGGGATTCCAATCAGTAGAGCTGCTGTGGGTGGACGCCTACCCATCAAGGCTGAGCGTTGTCTGTGTCACGCACTTATCCACCCAGGAGTGGAAACTTTGTCACTTTTCCCGTCCTCATCAAAGCCTGCGGTGTTACCGTCAGTGTTTTTCATCAGAGGCTGATGAGAGGTTCCAAGGCCAGGCTATTGTTATGTGTTGGGTAAAGACAGAAATCAGAGGCTTGTGTTACTTTAAGTCTCCATGGCAGGTGCCTGGATCACCTAGGACATCCCAAGTAACCATGCCATCATAAGTTTAAACAGTAAATTCATCCCTCTATCACAGAAATATTCAATTATTTCATTGTAGTTTTAAAATTTTATCTCTTGAGATGTTTTTTTTCTGACGCAGTCACATGATGTCATATCACACCATCAAATCATAGCACAGAATAAGCACATTTACATTTACATTTACAGGATATTAGCATTTAAACAGCTGTGTTTGCCTTTGAATTTTAAATTTAAAAATTAAATTAAAAAAATGGCATGGTTACGCAGAGGAGAAGCAAGGAGCCTCCAGAGTAATTGTTTTTGCTTTTTTTACTCTGGCTTTCAGGCTCAAAGACCAGAATGACAGAGCAGGGATTAATTTGGTGTTTTCATCAGCACAACAGTGCAGAAGGTCTCTCAGTACAGACTCAGACTAAGATGTCTTTTTATTTAACCACCTAGGCTTTAAATCTGTTCATTATACTCCACCAGGTGGTGGGATTGTTGTCATGAAGCAATGGACACTAGAATAGATTAAATTCAGAGTGGATATAACTTTCATTTCTGTGTTTTTCTGTTGTTCTTGTTCAGAAAGTGTCGATCCTGAGGACTCTGTGGTTAAAGTTTGATTAGGTTTTGGCACAAAAACAACTTGATAATGTTTACTGAAACAGCACAGTTTGTGTAAAATTGCTACTTTGTTACATTAGGGGACCTTTGTTGTCATGGTTACATTAATGAACATGTGGTCATGGTTGACCACATGGCACGCCTTCCTGCTGATGTCCAGATTAAATTGAATGTGTACTACGTTGGATCAATGTTAGCCCGATCTGTGAATGATGATCTGACACTGGCCCAGATGAGCGACTGCATGCATCCAGTCATCATCCATAATGAAACCTGACCAGCTGTCTATGGTTGTGTCAAGGTAATAAGGATAAATGCCTAAATCTGGGGACTGCTATGACATGCATGGTAAGGGTCAACAGCTGAAGGCATCAGTAGGCTACTTTTGGTAGCCTTGCTAGCTTGTCTACTTGTAAAGTACGAGGGTAATCAGTGAAAAAGCACAAAATAATTAATGGAATTAAACCTCTGGAGACCACAAATGTCTTAACCAAATACGGCAAAGCATGAAAATGGTTGTCATGATATTTCACACAAAAACAAATATCAAACTAATGGTAGAGCTAACATTAGCTTGAATACCGTAAATCTTATCTCAGAATAGGGCAGTTTTTGATGCCAGTTCAAGATACCAAACCTGCATGGATTGGGGAATAATGTTTTCCGCACAGGTTTACCTTTAAATCTCATTATGTAACTGGTAGGCTGTTTTCTTCAGTTGTTGTAAGACTGATGATGATGATTTCACATCTGATGTGCCCAGTTAGTGAGAAAGATGCAGTGGTTGCAGGACTGGAGGACTGGAGGAGGGGCCATGAGAGGTCAAGGAACGAAAAGGAGAGCAGCTAGAGTGGCACGATCAATAGCTGAGCTTGAGGAAAGAGTGGAGTAATCTTAATCTTTAAATTTTTCAATTTAAAATACTTACATATTGCCACTTACAGTGTTCTTTATTATGATCTCCATATTCTCAGATTTCCATAGCATATTAAAGCGTTTGATACAGAAAATGTGCATTACATGAATCTCAATTTCACACACTTTTTAAAAAATCATTGTTATGTCCATCTTGTTCTCTTGTTCTATCTGTCTTGTTTTGTGTTTTTATTTTTATAGCTCACAGACACCATGCAAACTATCAAGGATGAAAACAGAAAAGTGAGAAAGTGTAATCTTGCAGCAGTCAAATCAAATCAGAGGCAGGAAGTGAGGTCTAATGGGTTAGAAATGGAAAATGCTGACTCCAGAGGTACAATGGAGAGGCAGAAGGATGAAAAACAAAGACACCTCTTTCACCTTAACTGGTGGTATCATCCTTGTTGCTTTTTTCTTCTGTTGTATTCAAACAGTGATTTCACCTGCAGTGTTAGGCACTGAGGGGAAGCCAGCAATTAATCCTGATAGATTTGATTACCTGAGTTGCCAACCCACAGTGTGACTATAAAAACAACCTTGGGTCATCTACATCACTAAGCACAAGAGGAAGGGGCAGAGGATATGAAGAGCTGGAAGGTTAATTGAAGGTTGATGAGATCTTTCATGCCTGGGGCAGAAAGCATATATTAAGCTTTCTGCCTCAGGCATGAAAGATGAAAGATGTTTAATAATACATGACACCTTGGCTCAGTCATCATGCCAGTGACATTCATGACTGGTCTTTACTATAACTACAGACTGAGTTAATTTATCTTGCCATTGATAGTCCATATAGCATAATAGGCCACTTGTTTAAACTGAAACATATTGGATATGCAAGAGTTTCATTGTGCCATCAAATATGTACCAAAGAGTATCTGCTCGCCTGAGTTTATGGTGTCTGTCCATGTTTTGCTTCCTGCTAAATTAACAGCTGATTTCCCTTTGGTGGAAACAGTCTCACTTTTTGATTAGCATGTTAGAATTCAGCTCTGTTGCTGCAATTTACCAGCATCCCACAGGCAGACAGAAGATGTTGAACACATGCAGCAGTATTGCACTTGCTCATTCCTCCCTATTCCTTTCCTTCCCTTCCCTTCCCTCCATCAGTCATCGTTAGGGAATGTGGTGCAGGACACATCACTAATTACCTTTAAATATTTTGATTAGATGAATTTCTTACCAAAATTTGGATTTGTGTGTGTGTGTGTGTGTGTGTGTGTGTGTGTGTGTGTGTGTGTGTGTGTGTGTGTGTGTTTGTGTCTGCATGTAAGCACACAAACATGTATGCCTCTCTGGACACTAATTAATTCAACCTCCATTCAGCTGGCTGGTATTCGCTTCACATAATCAAATCATCTAGATGAAGAGTTCCAAGTTCCACTTGTCATCTTTCATCTTTTAACCTTAAAGTTTGACTTATCTAATAAGGAACTTGACCCTGGCTTAACTGGTCTAACACGGACAGAGGAAATAAAATAGAGAATTCAGCTGCTGTCAGCCTTGTTTGATATGTTTCAAATTTGATATACTTCATCCCACATAGTAGGAAATGTTTGCCCTCCACAGGACTTTACTTCCTCCACACCAAAACAATTTCAAATTGTTTTCATTTGTACATGTTTTTGTAATTCGGGTACCTTAACACAAACTACACTATATGTCCTTGGAGAGACAAACAAGAACAAGTAGGTGAACTATCTGTACTAAAGCTAAACCACCTGGTTTTTCAGTTTTCTACATTATCTGTTTGTCATTGATAGAACAATGAGTCAAATGTTTTGATGGTGTTCAGTAGCATTTTATCTGAAATGTGAAGGCAAAAGTCATCTATTTATAAAGCTTTGGTCTTCTGTGTATCAGTCGCTGTCTAAGCAGTGAAATCAAATGCAAAAGGACAAAAAACATCTTTAGTATTTTGGAGGTGCTTTTACATATGCTTCGCATTTTTAAAAAAATGCACGAAATAAATAAAGTCAGAGCACAAAAATAATTATTCCAGTTAACTTGTCTGTTGTGCATGGGGAATATATTGCTCTCTCATGGCCAAATACAGTACCTCCTAGTGAAAACAATAACTGAAGTATGACTAATTGATTTACTGATTTAAATTAATGAAAAAGTAAGACTCAGATTTTCAAAATGTAATTGCAAATCAAACAGAAGAAGAGTTATTTATTTTGTTGGTCATTTATTTTACAGTGACTTCAATGCATGGAAACCTCGGTGACACATTATTTAGGGTTGAGCTCCAGTGTCACCTTCCATGAACCTTGTGACCTCAAAGTGACTGAAAACTATTGATTGACCTATTAATCAGCCTTTCCGTTACAGCACGTCTCTGATGATGGCAGCCATGACTTTAATGTACTTTACCCTTCTCGCCATGGCAATATCCTGTTAGCATGATGAAATGACCTAAAGGCCCCCTATATGTATCATTTGCAGGTCTCCTCCTGTCCCTCATTGTTCTTATAATGTATTCCCCCAACAAGACAGCTCATGTTAGCATGTGCCATATAATTCAGAGTGAGAGTCGCACGGTTTTCTTTTGGTAGACATCACAGTTTTATCTGGAAATCATACTTTTAATGTAACTAATCTGTATGTTCATTATGTCCCCAGCACTCGCAGTTTCTCAGTAACATAAAAACACTACTTCTGTGCTGCAGTATCGCCGTATTAAAAGGCTTGGAATAGGTATATTATTGGTATATCGAGTAGTGGACCAATTGTGTGGAACTTAAAACATCAACAGCTTGCTCATGAAATTTGAAACACATGCCTCGTCATGAATTTGGTAGCATCCTACAACTACAACTCCCATGAGACCAAGGTGTCAGAATCTATCACCTGACATGGGGGCTCAGGCACAATCAATGTGTCCAGTTTTCCTGAGCAAGCAAATACTTTTAGATGAATGTACTTTTAGGTTAGTGGAAATCGAATTAGGTGTCATTGCCCCCACCAAATAAGTGCAGGAATGTGCCAAGCTGAATTTATTTTGTTATTTGTTATTTGTTTTGCCTTCATCCTTGAGAGGAAGTGAGAATAACTCTATTTTCCTTGTGAAATTTGATTAAACATGGTGTGAAATCACACTATTTATATTTCTATAAAAAATGATGAATGTTGAATGTGCTATCATCCTCTATGCAGCAGTGTGCTGGGGCAGTGGGGTGAAGGCAGCTAATGCCAACGGTGGTATATGTAATTTTTCCCTGCAGCCGAACGTGGGTGTTTCTTGTGGGTGGTGGTGGTTATAATAGCCAATTGCAAAGAGCTTCAGACAAGAGGTTAGAATATGCCCTCTTATCAGCACTCCTCATTCATCCTCTCATGTGGAACTGGACACAGTACTATTATGGGATGGGATGGAACGGGGCTAGATGATAAGCCTGCTAACCTCAGTTGAAGAAAAGAAGTGATAGAAATAAAAGCAAAACAAGAGTTAAAATTTGTGCTTTCTTGCTCTGGAAGATGTGACCCTTTATATATAGATATGGTAAATCACTAAGGGAGTACTGCTGATTAATTTACTATAACTCGGATTAACGAAACATCCAAAATAATGACACCAGTTACCAAAAGAAAAGAGCCATCTCCCAAATCTATAAAAACTATTCCCCCGGACACAAATGTGTTAAGATTTTTTTGAACTTTGTTGAAATGTTAAAAAAAAAAAAAAAAAAAACTCACACAAATCCCTTCATATATCACTGCCTGCACCCATGTGCTCATTTAGAAAGAACTGGCATTCAATATCATTAACTCCAGGCATCACAGCTGGAACCCAATTAACACACAATTCCCCAGGTGTAAACACTGAGAGTCAAAAGTGTTCACACACCAATCAAAACCTCAGGATAGATGAGTAAAGGGGCCATGGGTGAATTCCCTTGTTTGGATCATTAAAGGTAGAGGAAGAGAACACAGGAGAGGAGGAGGAGGAGGAGGAGGAGGAGGAGGAGGAAGAGAAGAGAAAGAGGAAGGGGAAGGACAAGGAGACAAATAGTTTTTGATGAGATTCGGGCAATTCTAGTTGACCATATGTCCTTGTCAGTATGTCAACAAGAGAAGCTGGGAAAAGTGCATCCAAATCTGATCCACTTCACAGTAGCCACCTTCAGAGAGTAACACAGGTTGGTAATTTACATACTGCTCTCTACTGTAACTTTGGAGTGCTGTACTCTGCGTTGTGTTCATCATGTGAAGAGGTTGTTCTGGGGGGAAACCATAAGTGCCATTATTTGTTGCAGTAACAGGTTTCTAGAGCAGTATTTTGAATTGATCTCACCAATGGCTATTTTGTAGTGTATGTGTATTTGATGGTTTGTTGTATTTGATTCATATGTGCCTGAGCAATAGAGTAAGTGGAGAAAATGCATCCACATCATGCAATTATCATATCATATACAGTCCCTGCAATACATCAATGATCCTTTTTTTTTCGAAGGAGCCGAATCAAAGTCAACAGGGCTGCCAACTCTCAAGCATTGACACTTTTCACACACTCTCTCGCCACATGTCTATATTCTGTGAAAATCTAATTAACAACTGATAATGTTGCCGTGCGAAAAGAAGACACATGACATGGGCAGACAAGACGAGATGACAGTGCAGCAGCAGCACAGTGCAGCAGTGTGTTATTCAGACCATGAGAGGAAAGTGAGAAATACCCAATAATCTCTTATATTGTAATTTTAATCCCATGCATGCTGCTCAGAGGAGCCGGCATCTCTCCCTCTCCACTCGCGCCGTGTGAGAGGAGAGGGAGACACGCAATAATTCCCAATTTAGGTTAGTATGTCTTTGCAAAATCAGGAATGAAATTGAACCTCAACACTGAAATCTTGTAATATAACATAATTTTCCATTTTTGGTTAGGGTTGCCAACATGCTCTAATCTCTCTCTCAAAAATCATGCCACATAAGAAGAAGCCTCCTTCATGAAGAAATAGAATTACATATGTTAGATAGACTTTCTGTGCACACAGAACAAAAACTGAACATCAGGCTTTTTTCCAGAGCCAACAGTATACAGTTTGTGTGGCTTTAGTTGACAGAGGTGCACACACACACCCACACACACACACACACACCGCTCCAAAATCAAAACACTTTCCATGAATGCAGAGTATTGGTTACCTTTGCTCTGCAATTTCACATCTATGACAAATAATAATGTTGGTAATTAAGATAGGTAGGCTAAATTAATTATGCTCACCAATAATGTGATGATATAGACCACTGAATCAAATCACCCGTTAATCGTCCAGTACCATTGGTTAATAGTTTAATTTAGCTAAGGTTAAGGCACCTTTCACATAATGAGATTTTATTTCCAAGGGGCACATGGTAAAATTAAGTTTAGTTTTTACATGCATTTGTATTTACAGTTTTGGAAAAATGGAACATAATTTCAAGTCTTAGTTCGCAGAAGTTTTTCAATAACCAACATTATGTAAGGTATTCTGTCTTCTGGGGCTCCTCTACTTTTATGAAGCTTTCAAGGCCACTGAGATGTGCCCTGCATTTCTGAGTGAGTATTGTAAAACTGTAAGACAACTTAGAGCACAGGTCCAGGTTCCCATGCCAGCTGCTGTTTGACTGTCTTCTGTTCTGCAATGTACCTTGCCATGAAGGGTTTCTTTTTTCTGTCTTTCAGAGATAAAGATATGCTTAATACCAGTGTTTTCTTGAGTCAGAGAAGCCTTTCTATCATATATGTTGATATTCTTCCTTTGGGTATGTTCCTTCAAAACAAGTTGTCAAATAACTGATTCATTCATCTTTAAGAGCTTGATAATTAAAAGCTTAATTTCAGCCTTTGAAAGCTAAAATTTTAATTCAAATAGTATTGCATTATACAGTCACTTCGCATTTGTTTTAGCACTTATTTTTGAAGAGTACGTATCAAATTCCTCAAAAAGACTAATTTTGCAAGTTAGCTTTAGTCACTGGAGAATTACTATATTCTAGAAAGGAAATGCATTGGCTCCTTAATGGATTTTAAAGTAGTAGGTTTGGAAAATAAGAGAGCCCAGTCTTCTCTGAGCTTTTAGCCATTTGGTTATGATATCTATGCAGAGCTCCATCATGTCGGTGAAATTGCTGCACTGTGCATTAAAACTCACTCATGTGTCTATTTCCATGGCCCTTGGGGCACTCTGTCCATTTTTTCCATCCTGTCTTTTAATGTGGCAATCAGGTAAAAGCAGATGAAAGAGTCACTGACCAATCAGCCCCTATATGTCCTTTTCCTTTTCGCAGCTCTGCTGTCCCTTTATTGTAGGTCTTACATGGTCATCTCCCTCCCGTTATCAGTCTTCTTTTCTGTACTTCTTTTCTGAGTGTGCTGGAGTACAGATGAAACAAAAATGATCCAAAAATAATTTCAAATTAAGTCAATGTGCCGCATGCAAGAGCCAATCAGAAGAAGATTCATTCTTAGTGTGTATGAGCCATTTAAGGCAATTTGCGGCATTCACCAATTTTCTTGTGCTAAGGCTTTTCCCCCTAATATATGAGCAAAATTCATTAGTGGTCCAGATCTATCATTTGAGTCATGAACAGATAAGTGCCAGTATGTTAGAGGGCTTTTCCCTCAGTATAAACCAGGTGCAAACCTCTAAATGTATTGAATATTTTGAATATTTTGAGTTTTTCAGTACTGTACACCTTTCAGGCCACAAGCGTGCCTGACATACTAACATGATATGCCATTATTGAGTGGAGGCAAAACAATATGCTTCATTATTCTCCTTTTACTTAACTTACTGTGTTGATGCTATGTGTTTATACAGTGAAACAAAACTGTACCAACTTGTACAAAAGGGAAAACACACTTGTTGGCCTCAAGCATTATAATGGTTTAATCTGAATGCATTTGGAGGTTAAATACGAGAGCAAAATTAATATTCTGTTCACCATATCATCATCATGGCTGGGGCAAGCTGGTTAGCATGCTGGCTTCACTAGAAGTAAGGAAGTGATAGAAATAGAGGGAATACAAGAGGGTTGCTTTCAACCACTGGAGACAGGTCTTAACAAGGAAAGGAATGAATTGAAGTCTCTCTATCTCTCTATCTCTCTATCTATCAAAAAACACGTTTGTGTAAATGGACACTGCCACTGCTTGTATTTGTCCAACCCTTCCAAATAGTGTTCAATGTCTCATAAGAAACATACATCCCACCGTAGTGTCACAAACAAGAGATGTCATTTACATTTTTATCACAGTTAGTTGCTAAGCTACTGAAATCGTCTAATGAAATGTTCCATTCAAAAACGAGTCTATTGAAAGAAAGACTCCCTCAAATGCTTTGTATTTCTTTTTTCTTATTTGTTCTTTGGGTTGTCTTGTTGTGCCTACCTCTATAAACTGCAGGCTACTGTGTAAAAGTGATTTGTGTCATTGTGTTGCCTTGTTTTTCTGCCTTTCTACATGCTTGCGTCTTAGTATTTCTCCATCAGCATGACTACAAGGCTGCATCAAACTCTGTGGCTGTTTCCCTGCTTGGATGGAAATTTTTGCATTGAGTTCTATTGCTACATACTACAGCTGCATCATTAATCTGATACTGTTGCAATTTCATCGAATAAAAAGAAATGTACCTTTTATTTTGACTTGTCACTGATGTCGTTTAATTCACCATGTTCTTATATTTGTATATATACTGTAAGTTCCTTTCATCCCTTATCATAAAAATATATTAACAGTTCAAATATAAATTTTAAGAATAACATTTTGTCAACCAGTCAGACAGATAATGAGATGAAGCACAAAATGAGTGATTAATTTTAGTACCTCCGCCAATGAATCACGGGGCTGGAGGCCTGTCTGTGAGAAAAGGTTTTGGGTTAGAATCCCAGGCCTGGGACCCTTCTTTGTGGAGTTTACATGTTCTCCCCTGTGCCTTTCTGGCTTCTCTGTGGTTACTCCGGCTTCCTCCCACAGTCCAAGGACATGTATGTTGATTGGCAACTCTAATTGATTTATTATGCCTTGATATACAATTAAGTTTTTATGCCATTACTATACCATGGCGTTTTTTATGCCTTATTATACGATGACTTTTTATGCCTTACTATACTATGACTTTTTATGCCTTACTATACTATGACATTTATGCCTTACTATACTATGACTTTTTTATGCCTTACTATGCAGTGACATTTTTGCATGTTCTCCCCAGGTGCCCGCGTGGATTCTCTGCGGGTATTCTGGTTTCCTCCTGCTGTCCAAGGACATGAACATTAGTTTAATTGCAAAACTAGCTAATTTTTATATGCCTTGCTATTCGATTACTTTTTTATGCCTTCCTATAATACAATGTTTTTATGACATTCTACGCCTTATGATACTATGACATGTTATGCCTTAATTACTATGCCATTTTTTGATGGATTAAAGACTTATTATACTATGACATTTTTATGACATTTTATGCCTTGCTATACTATGACAATTTTTATGCCTTACTGTACTATCAAATGTTTACGGCATTTTATGCCTCACCATAGTATGACCTTTTATGCCTACTATACTATGACTTTTTTATGACATTTTATGCTTTACAGCATGACATTTTTAGATTTGTTGATGCCATATTATACAATAATGTTTTTTTATTTTTGTTCCTTATTATACTTTATACGTTTTTATGACTTTTTACGCCTTACTATACTATGACATTTTTTGACGTTTTTATGTCTTACTATACAATGACGTTTTTATTCCTTATTATACTATGACTCTTTTATGCCTTTCTATATTCTGACATTTTCATTTCTAACTATATTATGACATTTTTATGACATTCTATGCCTTGCTATACTATGACTTTTTAATGATATTTTATGCCTTTTTTGGCTTTTTATGCTTTACTATACTATGAAGTTTTTCTGACTTTTCTGACTTACTATACTATGTCATTTCTATGCCATACTATACTATGTCGTTTTTATGACTTTTTATGCCTTGTAACACTATGTTGTTTTTATGCCTTTTATATCTTAATATACTATGATGTTTTTTTTTTACCTTTTATGCCATATTATGACATTTTTATGACTTTTTATGCCTGTCTATACTATGTCATTTGATGCCTTATCATAATATGATGTTTTTATGACCTTTTACGCCTTAATATAGTATGACGTTTTTTTGACATGTTATGCCATACTATTCTATGACTTAATTTGGCATTTTTATGGCTTAGTATACAATTTAGTTTGATACCTCACCATACTATCATGTTGTATATTTCCATAGATGTTTATTCTATAGATGTTTATTTTTCTGCTGTGGTAAATTAATTTCCCATTGATGGGATAAATAAAGTTAATCTAATCTAATATAATGTAATCTAATGTTTTTTTAATGTTTTAAATGTTTTTTTGTTTTTTTTTTATGTATACTATGTTGTTTTTATGACTTATTATACTATGACATTTTTATGCCATTTTATGTGTCACTATACTATGTTGTTTTTATGAGTTTTCATGCCTTAGTATACTATGTCGTTATTGACCTTAATATACTAGGTCGTTTTGTGTGAGTTTTTATGCCTCAATAAACTATGTGCCTTTTATGCCTTATACTATGACGTTTTTATGACTTTTTATGCCTTAATATACTATGACGTTTTCATAACCTTTTATGCCTTATTATACTATGATGTTTTTTGACATTTTATGCCTTAATATACTATCATGTTTTTTTATGTTTTATGACTTACATACTATGTCGTTTTCATGACTTATTATACTAAGGCATTTTTATGCCGTTTCATGCGTCACTATACTTTGTCGTTTTTATGCCTTTTATGCCTTATTATACTATGACGTTTTTATGACTTTGTATGACTTACAATATAATTTCCTCTTATGGCTTGCCATACTATGATCTTTTCATGACTTTTTATGCTTTAATATACTATCATGTCTTTTTGACATTTTATGCCATACTATACTATGACGTTTTTTGGCATTTTTATGCCAAACAATACTATGATGTTTTTGGGCCTTGTTATGTCTTATTATACTATGTCATTTGATGGCTTACCATAATATGACCTTTTCATGACTTTTTATGCTTTAATATACTATCATGTTTTTTTTGACATTTTATGCCATACTATACTATGACGTTTTTTGGCATTTTTATGTCAAACAATACTATGATGTTTTTGGGCCTTGTTATGTCTTACTATATTATGTCATTTGATGGCTTACCATAATATGACCTTTTCATGACTTTTTATGCTTTAATATACTATCATGTTTTTTTGACATTTTATGCCATACTATACTATGACGTTTTTTGGCATTTTTATGCCAAACTATACTATGACATTATTGGGCCCTGTTATGCCTTACTACACTATGTCATTTGATGGCTTACAATAATATGATGTTTTTATGACTTTTTATGCCTTAATATACTGTCATGTATTTTTGTTTTATGACTTACATACTATGTCGTTTTTATGACTTATTATACTAAGACATTTTTATGACTTTTTGTGCCTTAATATACTATGACGCTTTCATGACTACTACATTTTTATAACTTTTATGGCTTATTATACTATGAGGTTTTTATGACTTTGTATGCCTTACAATATCATTTCCTCTTATGGCTTGCCATACTATGACCTTTTCATGACTTTTTATGCTTTAATATACTATGATATTTTTTTGACATTTTATGCCATACTATACTATGACGTTTTTTGGCATTTTTATGCCAAACTATACTATGATGTTTTTGGGCCTTGTTATGTCTTACTATACTATGTCATTTGATGGCTTACAATAATAAGATGTTTTTATGACTTTTTATGCTTTAATATACTATCATGTTTTTTTATGTTTTATGACTTACATACTATGTCGTTTTCATGACTTATTATACTAAGGCATTTTTATGCCGTTTCATGCGTCACTATACTTTATAGTCTTTATGCCTTTTATGCCTTATTATACTATGACGTTTTTATGACTTTTTATGCCTTACAATATCATTTCCTCTTATGGCTTGACATACTATGACCTTTTCATGACTTTTTATGCTTTAATATACTATCATGTCTTTTTGACATTTTATGCCATACTATACTATGACGTTTTTTGGCATTTTTATGCCAAACAATACTATGACATTATTGGGCCTGTTATGTCTTACTACACTATGTCATTTGATGGCTTACCATAATATGACCTTTTCATGACTTTTTATGCTTTAATATACTATCATGTTTTTTTGACATTTTATGCCATATTATACTATGATGTTTTTGGGCCTTGTTATGCCTTATTATACTATGTCATTTGATGGCTTACCATAATATGATGTTTTTATGACCTTTTATGCCTTATGATTTTTTTTTGACTTTTTATGCCATACTATAGTATGTCGTTTTTTTGGCATTTTTATGCCGTAATATATCATTTTGTCTTATGCCTTGCTATATTATGACCTTTTCATTACTTTTTATGCTTTAATATACTATCATGTTTTTTTTTACATTTTATGCCATACTATACTATGACGTTTTTTGGCATTTTTATGCCAAACAATACTATGATGTTTTTGGGCCTTGTTATGTCTTACTATATTATGTCATTTGATGGCTTACCATAATATGACCTTTTCATGACTTTTTATGCTTTAATATACTATCATGTTTTTTTGACATTTTATGCCATACTATACTATGACGTTTTTTGTCATTTGATGGCTTACAATAATATGATGTTTTTATGACCTGTTATGCCTTACTACACTATGTCATTTGATGGCTTACAATAATATGATGTTTTTATGACTTTTTATGCCTTAATATACTGTCATGTATTTTTTGTTTTATGACTTACATACTATGTCGTTTTTATGCCTTATTATACTATGACGTTTTTATGACTTTTTGTGCCTTAATATACTATGACGTTTTCATGACTACTACGTTTTTATAACTTTTCATGGCTTATTATACTATGAGGTTTTTATGACTTTGTATGCCTTACAATATCATTTCCTCTTATGGCTTGCCATACTATGACCTTTTCATGACTTTTTATGCTTTAATATACTATGATATTTTTTTGACATTTTATGCCATACTATACTATGACGTTTTTTGGCATTTTTATGCCAAACTATACTATGATGTTTTTGGGCCTTGTTATGCCTTACTATACTATGTCATTTGATGGCTTACCATAATATGATGTTTTTATGACCTTTTATGCCTTAATATACTATGATGTTTTTTTGACTTTTTTTGCCATACTACACTATGTTGTTTTTTGGCATTTTTATGCCTTAATATATCATTTTGTCTTATGCCTTGCTATATTATGACCTTTTCATGACTTTTTATGCTTTAATATACTATGATTTTTTTTTTGTAAAGTATATATTTTTTGGCTTCTTATGCCTTTATTTGACAGGACAGTAGAGATACAGGAAATGGGGAGGCAGAGAGGGCGAATGACATGCAGTAAAGGACGTCCGATGCGGGACTCGAACCGGGACAGACTGCAGCCTATACACATGGGGCGCCTGCTTAGACCACTACGCCACACGACACCCTTACTATGATGTTTTTTTGACATTTTATGCCAAACTATACTATGACGTTATTGGGTCCTGTTATGCCTTACTACACTATGTCATTTGATGGCTTACAATAACATGATGTTTTTATGACCTTTTATGCCTTAATATACTATCATGTTTTTTTATGTTTTATGACTTACATACTATGTCATTTTCATGACTTATTATACTAAGGCATTTTTATGCCGTTTCATGCGTCACTATACTTTGTCGTTTTTATGCCTTTTATGCCTTATTATACTATGACATTTTTATGACTTTTTGTGCCTTAATATATTACGACGTTTTCATGACTTACTATACTATGACGTTTTTATAACTTTTCATGGCTTATTATACTATGGGGTTTTTATGACTTTTTATGCCTTACAATATCATTTCCTCTTATGGCTTGCCATACTATGACCTTTTCATGACTTTTTATGCTTTAATATACTATGATATTTTTTTGACATTTTATGCCATACTATACTATGATGTTTTTGGGCCTTGTTATGCCTTATTATACTATGTCATTTGATGGCTTACCATAATATGATGTTTTTATGACCTTTTATGCCTTATGATGTTTTTTTGACTTTTTATGCCATACTATACTATGTCGTTTTTTGGCATTTTTATGCCTTAATATATCATTTTGTCTTATGCCTTGCTATATTATGACCTTTTCATGACTTTTTATGCTTTAATATACTATCATGTTTTTTTTGACATTTTATGCCTTAATATACTGTCATGTATTTTTTGTTTTATGACTTACATACTATGTCGTTTTCATGACTTATACTAAGGCATTTTTATGCCGTTTCATGCGTCACTATACTTTGTCGTTTTTATGCCTTTTATGCCTTATTATACTATGACGTTTTTATGACTTTTTGTGCCTTAATATACTATGACGTTTTCATGACTTACTATACTACTACGTTTTTATAACTTTTCATGGCTTATTATACTATGAGGTTTTTTTGACTTTTTATGCCTTATTATACTATGACATTTTTAAGATATTTTGTGCCTCGCCCTACTATGAATATTTCATGACATTTTATGTCTTACTATAGTATGACCTTTTAATGACTTTTTATTCCTTACTTTACCATGACGTTCTCATGACATTTTTTGACTTATTATACTATGAAAATCTTTGACGATTTTATGCCTTACTATACGATGACGTTTTTGTGACATTTTATGCAGTAGCATAATCTGACGCTTTTTGACGTTTTCATGCCTTATTATACTACGGGGTTTTTATTACATTTTATGCCTTAATATACTATTATGTCTTTTGATGTTTTCATGCCTAACTATACTATGACGTTTTTAGTACATTCATGCCTCACAATTCAATCAATTGACATTTTTATGCAACATTACACTATAATTTAAACTATACTATGAAGTTTTCATGACTCATTATCAGAAGTTGTCAGAGGCACAAAGACCCAGCAATTCGTCAAAACATTTCCCAATTGTCTCAAATGGTTCTCAAGCTAAAATGTCACTTCACAGCAGGAATAAGAGTGTCTGAAGCCTGTTCTTTCACTGTTTAGCTGTTTTATTGCCTTTGGTTCTGTACACAAGAGTGCTGACATTTGTCTAAAAACACAAACTTTCAGCCCCATTCTGTGATTTTTAACAGACAGTAAAAAAACTGCATCAACCCCATACATCAGTTGTGACTATACAAATGTCGCAGAGGTACTGATGGGAGAAGGACGGTGTTCATGTCAGAACGATCCAAGCCAAGCAGATGAGAGCAGATTTAACTCAATATATAGCTGATTAAATTTGATACCATAATAAAAACATCAAATGTGCAGTACTTTGAGTAAAATGCTAACATTTGCTGATTAACATAACATAGAAAGTAGACAAACACATATTTTGACCTAGAGTAAGAGTCAGCAGATCACCAAAGTGATTGGGATTCATTTTCTTGGAACTATAGATATCTGTACAAAATTTCATGACAATCCATCTGATAGTCGTAGAGCTATTTCAGCCTGGACCAAAGTGCTGGACTGACTGACAGACAAACACTGCCATACCTAGAGCCATTCTGCTAGCAAAAATCAAACCTATCCTTTAAGGCAGTTTTTTCAGGCCATGCAAGCTCAAGCTCTTAGGCTTCTACTTCCACAGTAATGTCTCAGAACACACAGAGTGCTGTTGCAAAGTGTACAAGATCCCTATTCATCTGTTCATCATCAGTGATGTATATCATGTGTTATATTTATATTAAAAGAGCATTATGCATCCCTCTTAATGCATCCTGCTTGCATGGACTTCACACCATGCTTTCCAATGCACATCTGCCTCCTTCATGTACTGGGAAGGTAATTCATCCTGTCACTGTGTTGATCTTCTCTTTCCAGAGAGGCAATTCAATTCACAGTATGCAATATGCAGAGAGGACAAGGAAGGTTAGGGAGAGTGATAATTTCATCCAATGACATGCCCCATGTGCTACACAGGGTCACAGAGGTACATGATTGCTCATCAGCCCCTCTCACATTAAATAATGGACAGTTCAGTTTTTCTACATCAATAACCTCTTAACAAAATCACAGCAAGGATCTGTGTTGATGTGGGTGTGTTGCCACAGGATACCAAATAAAATCTATACCACATAGTTAAAGGCTTATAAGACACAAGGACACTGTTTGGTACTTTGAGGCAGGATTGCACATATCTGGAAAATTATCAAGACAGGACCGCTCTCTCTGAATGCTTGCATGGTTAACAGTCATAGAGGCGCAATGCTTTAAGCAGCATGCTGCAAAGTATTCTACCTTGCACATATTTCATATGCTGGCTACTGCAGTACATTCTTTTTAATAAGATTCTACTGTGTTGTGGAAAAAACATTTTATGTACATAGCATCAACATCAGTATTGACCTCTAGGTCTGAGGAGTAAGCCCTCAACTCAAGAATACCTGTACAGACCCACATTATGGATCTCTCCATTACATGTTTTTTTGCCCCCACCTTAATAAAAGCTGACATACAGGGTAGATCTTTTACGCATAAAGCATGACTCAGACTGGTGTGAACACATGTCTGTGCCAGGAAAAGCCGGATCATTGCTTTGTTTTGACATTTCAGTCAGGCATAAGACATCTAATATCTGGTAACATGACAAAGCAATACAGTTGTGATGAATGCATTTCTCTCCCAAACAATCTGCAAGCACAATATTATCTTTGAGGGTAATGTTTTTGGCTGAATGATGGCACTAGGAAGGGCTATTCCATAATATATTCCGTTATACAGGTCCTAAAAATGCTGATTTTGATAAAAAAGGCATTGATGCTTACAAGCGCATAAACATGTCTGTGTGTGAGAATGCTTGTATGTGCTTGCAATGGTGGTCAGACTATGTGACATTGCAAGAGACATGGTTGGTGGTCAGGTAATGTATTTCCACACATGCAGCCAAATCATTACCAAATACCCCAGATTGTAATTCTTATTTATTCTCCCCTTAAAACCTGCTCGATATCTGACATCCTCTGGCAGTAACCTGTTGGCTGTTCGCAGGTGTTACACAGGAGATGTGGTGTGAGTAGCACAATAGCAGAGCAGCAGCAGCAGCTCAGGTGCTACAGCTGTGTCTACACGGGATGCATTCAGACACTGTATTGAGTTGTGGGTCATCTGCATTTTGGAAGCACTCAGAGCCCAATGCGCAGTCACTGTAGTTACTTGCAAAAATGCATAAAAATAGAGCTGGAGTGTAAAAATAAGCTTCAGGCTGCATTTACATGTTTATAGTGGAAGTAAAACAGGAGCTGTTATGCAGCCTGTGTAGACAGCTGGATGAATTAAAATAGAAGCGTATCAGACATGCATGAGATGGAATGACTGAAAGATGCAGCTGAAATGCTTTCTGCATAGACACACTTGAGACTAAAGGAGGCTAATCTTTGCTGTAACATTATTTAATTTGGGCGATTTGATAGCATTTGTGTATTTATGTGTGTATGTAGGTTGACGATTACATATGTATTTTCTAGAACATTGTAAAGCATTTTGTAAAATCTGGTTATAAGTGCCACAGAGATCAACTTTATTGATTCATCATCTATTACAGGGCCGACATATAGAGATACAACCATTCATGCTTACATTCACACCTATTTAGGCAATTTAGAGTCGCCATTTAAACTGTATGTCTTTGGACTGTGGGAGGAAGCCAGAATATCCAGGGAGTCGCACTCAGGCACAGAGAGAACATACAAACTCCATACAGAAAGGACCTGGCTGGCTAGTAGGTTTGAACCCAGAACCTACTTGCTTCTCCTATATCAACTTTGATATTATATTATTATGTAGACCTTGTCTGTGAAATTACAGAGACAGCCCCATCTGCAGTTGAGGAGAGTTTCAAGAGCCTCAGTGACCTCCCTGACCTTCCATATTGGACTGCACTGAGTGGTGGTTGTAGGATGTGGAGGAGGAAGTAATGGTTATTGTTTATGATTGCTCACTGGGTTTTTCTTGAAGTAATTTAAGTGCTTAGTTTTTATGCTGTACATATATGTCAGACAAGAAAAACTATCATTCACTTGGACCAGAAAGAATTTTTGTCATTATTCACAGGTGGAAAGTCCCTCTAACTCCACATTGATTTCTGGAATGAGTGCTTGTCCATTCTTGAGTTAGACAGTCAGTGCTAATCCTCATCAGAGACACAGTATCGATAACAAGTTCTCCCTTGATCAATAGTTATCCATTACACAGGACCTTACTGTCTAATTACTGCACTGGTTATCCCTTCTTAGACACTGTTATCTATTACAATTAAATGCTGTCAAGAAATGTCAGTCTATAACTGGAAGGGAATTGCATTTTAGAGGTCAAACTAGCAGTGCTAAACCAGCATATGTTGAGGTTTTTGTACGTTTTATTGTCCAGTACAGCCAAGTGGTTGTTTTAAAGTTCATGATATGGATATATTTACATTTTATTTGCTGCTGGTGTTTTGAGAGGCAATACAGAAGCTATGTAGAGTACCTATAAGTCAACATTTATTTTCCATTTGATTCCATTAAGACCACGCTAAACAGAACTACCATGTAAGCAAGAGAATGGCTCAGTGGCAACGCCTGTGCACTTTACCTTCTCGCATTTCAGCATTGTGTTATATGTAAAGCTGAAAGCTTAGAGTGCTCAGAGGAGATGAGACTAACTCATAAGGCCTAACTGTATGAATTCGTTGCTCTAACCGCATCCAAAAGACAGAAAAAAACACTTATTATAATTACTATAAGTCGTATAAAGACTAAATGAGGACATTTGGTACAATTTGACAGAGACTTTATTAGAATTGAATAACATTACACAAAAAGCAAAAGCAAATCACTACCAACTGGATAATCACCCAGTTGTACATACACATTTAAAGCTGTTTTGTGCGTGTGTGTGTGTGTGTGTGAGAGAGAGAGAGAGAGATAGAGAGAGAGAGAGATAGAAACACAAAATGTGCATCTGTCAGACATGAGGATCATTAATTTCATAAGCCACAGAAGCTATCATAAAATCTCAAACATCACATACAACAAATGCCACAAAATCTGCCTGTACTTGATGATTTTGATGATTTTGTCTCTTTCTCTGACACACAGATTCACACACATTTTCCGTACAGAGTATACAAATGCAGAGATAGGTAGCACACCTATTCTGTCTGCCAAGTCAGAAGCAATGAATAGTGGCTGTGACAACAATCATGATAGCAATGAATCTGCCCTGTCATAAGGGAGGTAGACCCGTTGAACCTCCTCCATCTAGAGCATAAACCAGAAGGGAAAACTACACATTCCAAACCACGAGTAAACACCTAAGGCCTTACAGCGTCATAGCAGCACAAACGTACTAGTCAAGACACATGAAAAGCAGCCAAGAAAACCACACTGAACATTTTTCACAGATTATTTTCTCAAAGTTCTCACTTTTTTAGAAAGTACAATAGTAGCAATAAGACCTGTTTCATCACCTTTTACCCAGAGACATTAGGCAATGTCAAGCCAACACTGAATATGTCAGTATCAAGAGTGCTTGCCATTGCCCATGTTCTTTTCCATGGATGGAGAAACAGTATTGCCAAATGCTTTCATCTCCAGCTTCGCCTCAAACAGAAGTGACTCATGTATTTACATAGTAAATGTATGAAGGACACACACACATGTGCACACACAGACATACAGATACTGTACACTCAAAACACACTTAAGGCAATGGTGGCCTTTGAACCGTGACCATTCGAGTAAATCTAAATGTGTCCTTGTATGCTTCTCTAACCCTTCATCCTTGTTCATCCCATCCGAGCCTACGGCCTGAACAAGCTGCTTAGACACATGGAACACTACTGTATATCACTGAGTCGCAAGATCAGCTCTTTCCCTTACAGAACGTCACTGAGCAAATATACAACAGAATATTTAATTTAATATTTTTGACACCTGATTTCAGTACAATTCAGAACAATACGTGTATATTAACAGTGATATAGATGAGCAGGTATGTACACAGATATACATGGATACAATTTATATTTGCCTCTTGCCAGAGAAGGCTTTTGTGTCACTAACATTCACAGCAAGATGGCTGCACTATTCCAAAATCTGCCCCAGAAACAGTAAACAACAACACTAATGAGACAATACCCAGATGCTTAACTTTCAAATGACATGGCCTTTAATCCTCATCATTGTGTTCCACAATATGATTTCTTCAGTCCACATGGATCATATTGATATGATGGCTGAAATGACTAATACATCGTTGTTACATTACAGCCCCGAAGACTATATTAAAATATAAATCCCATTGCAACTCCCTGCGCATGTGCCTGAGAACTGCCGATTCTGTTCATCTTGACGACTCAACAGCAAAGATGCTTGTGACAGCCTTAAAAAAAAAAGGCTGCAGTGTGGTTTTTCCATAGTTCTTTCAAGGGACAATGAAACCTTTGTTGTGTCAGAAATGAGCTTCTTATTTTATGAGCAAATGTTTACAAGTAATTAGAGGGGCAAAGCTGGCAGCTATCCTGAGGCTCCAGAGCTCCAGGGGCCTTGAAAATCCCTAAATTCACTGTGTAGCGTTAGTAGTTTGATTAATTGCAAATTTGCTGAAGTTTGTTGTGAATTTACATTACAAAAGTGCAATCAACAAAGACAGGTCCTGCATTATTACCAGCCATGACAAAAGGGCTGGTATTGTTTTCACCTTGCGGATGTGTGTGTGTGTGTCATGGCAAGAAGTGGTCCTGGAGACAACAGCTACCACAGCTACTGCAGTACAACTACTACCACAGAGGCAGTTTTCAGTACTTTGGTAAGTGTTTATATGTATGTGGACAAGATTTTGTCACCGCGATTGCATCACAACCATGCAAGATACAGTCACAAAACTTCACAGGTGTGTAAGTGAAATCAAAATGTAGGCCAAGTTTGAAGATGGGTGTGGTTCGACCCATAAGCATGTAATAATGTAGTAATAATGTAGTAAGAACTACCGAGTAGGTCTGCTGATGGGACGGAACATCAACATGTTGACGGGTGTTATAGTTGGTGTGAGTCCATCGCAAGATGGTCTCTAATTAGTTAATGTTTTGTCCCTCTTCTACAGATGCTCTGTATCAAAATCTAGTTTTAGTGCTTTCAAATTTTAATTTATATTTTGCTCACACAACCCTGTCTCCTATACAACAAATTTTGCAACAGTAAATATGGAACGACACTTAATGCCATCTGAATTACTTCTTCTATTAACACAAGGAAATGCACTCACACTCACAGTGACCAACAGCATATTCAGCCATGCAAAAGGAGCACAATTAATCTTCCTTAATGCATCAGTAATAAATATCTTACTTTAAAACTACTACTGCTGATATAATGGCAAGCCAAAAGTAACACTAATCAATTTCAATGCAGTTACAGTTAAACAGTTACAACTCAGTAGGGAATCTGTACTATCTCACATTGCCAGGACAAGCAGGATTTTCCATTCGGATAACCAAACTCCTTTTTTATTTATCTTACTGCTGCTGATTGGATTTGTCATGAATGCACCTGGCAGTGCTGCCCAGTTGGGCAAATTTGCTTCGCACACATCAGCTTTGCTCACTTTAAACAATTATGACCCCACTCAAACCGTCAACCCCTATTTCCTAGAGTCTTTCTCTGCAACACCTGTGGATGGTGTCCCTATCATTCACCAGCAGCACTCCCCCTGAGCAGAGCTGCACCATTTGTCAGTGACACTTGTGTATTGTGACAAATGGTTACACTTTTATTTGGAGTAATGGGCTCTGCTCATGAGGGTGCCCTGCAATCTGAGCAGTGGTAACAGCCCTACAGACATTTCACTGAGATATGGGCACACATAATGTTAAAGGTAAGAGATGCCATTGTCAAGAAGCTAGAACAGGGGGAGGTGAGGGTGCAAGCAGAGAAATTAAACCGCACAACAAGTAATAGCTTTGTGTAGTCTTTGTGGAGAGGAGAGGGTAGTTTAGCAGCAGGGGTATAATTATCAAAGGAACGAATGCTTGTCATTTTGTAAAGATCACCTCATTGTCTTGACTGACATGATTGATTACTTGTGTGAATGTGAGAAGAGTCCCTTCAGTGTTCAGTCAATAGCATGCACGGTCTGTGGTGGAGACACTTTTACCTCTCTTTCAGTTTTTATGTATTCACACTGTATAGCATTAATTATAAAAACTGACATATATGTTAAAAGATTTGTACCTAACGTGTCTCCTTTATCTCACTACATCTTCTGCATGATTGACATGCTCAGTATGTATGGACCATGTTTATAATTTGAAAGAACCAACTGCAAAAAAAATAAAAACATTACATTATCCATCCATGCAAATAGTTTATGTTTTATTTATCAAGATTTTGAGATATCACAGATGTCTCTAGTATGTCTACTTCTGAGTTTGCAATACACTGGAGGTAAATGAATGTTTCTTGTCATGCTTAAAGCGTTCAAATTTACTTGAAACTTAACTTGTTGGTGGGAGCTGGCAAGGAGTGCAACCCCAACATTAAAAGCTGCAGTAACTGATATTTTTTAAGCTCTCTGGAGCAGTGTTAAAGGCTTAAAACACAACATTTATATATTATCCCCTTAAAGAGGCATTATGGCAAACATGTTAGCAAACAGTTGCCTATTTACATATCCAGCAGGAGCAAAATTAGCAGTTATTTTGAGTTCTATTTCCTGTGTCTTGATTCACGTAAGTCCAATATTCACCTGGCTTTGGCTCTGTTTTGGTGTCCACCAACTCTTGAGGGATTTATTATTTGTTGAAAACAGTAGCCTGATGCCGCATGATGATGAGAACAGAACTGTGGACCAGAAAACCAAAACCGTGAGCCAAAATAGTCAAAAACACTGTGGAGCCGAGTTGAACTGGAAAGACGGGTGATAAGTTCGTCACTACCACTGACCCCTTTCACATTGCAAGTCGTAATTTGCTCCATTGATAATGTCAAAAATATTGATGAGTGCAGCTTTAAACTCACAGAGCCCTGGGCAACACAAGCTGTGAATTGCTCAAATAAATTTTCTCTTTTTACTATGCCTCTTTAACTGACATCTGAACATATTAATAACATTTCCTGATACATGACTATACTGTAAGTGTTATTTTGAAAAAGCCATTTCTGCCAACATCATTTCTATTCCCGAAGAATACATGTTACATATACTATGAAGCTTGTAAATATGAACACCAACGTACCATTTTTAAACAGAGGACTGAAGGTGACATTTACTGTAACCTTTAGAAAACTCTATTCGCACTGACATTTACTTATACTACATAAGTGGAATATGTTAATTGGAGATCAAACCATTATCTACTGAGAATTTATCATCACAGGTATTTTCATTTTCATGGCCAGTATTCATTTTGTGAAGAAGGAAAAGAACATATTATTGGTATCTGTCTGTAATTGGTTGTGAGCAAGTGCCAAATAACCAGTTTAAGCAGGAGTACTGTGCGTATGTGCGTATGTGTGTGTGTGTGTGTGTATTTGTAGCGACTGGATGAGGTTGGGTGGGGGGCAAGTCATAACATTTAATGGCCTCTGTGACACCACAGGGAAATCAGCCTCTCACAGCTTTCCGGAAAAGAAACACTTTCTAAGTGTCACTCATAAACATCAACACAGACGGATAGTATTCCTCTTTCTGGGAAACGCTACTTGTAGACTGAAACACCTTCTCTCTATTTACTGCAGGAAGAAAACATCTGCTTTCCCACAATTTAACACTGGGACTGAGAGATCAGACAGGCATTTTGATTTGAAAAGCACACTCTATCTACCATGATCTCACTTTGGTTTTACTGTATGTGCATATTTAAGGACAAAGCCATTCATACAAAGCCTGTATCTTGTGTTTTAAAGATGATGGGGCTTTGTCCTCCTCTATACAGTCGACATGTGTGGAGGTAAAGTTCTGTGACTGTAGCAGCGGTAGCAGAAACTAATTCATTAGCACGTAAGTGTAAGATTTTATTGTCCTAGTCTAGCCATGGCACCAAGATTGTCAGATTTTCTAAAACACAGACTGAGGTTTCAGCCAATAAAATTCTCTGCCTTGTTGTTGTATCGCCTCAAGCAGTAAGGTATCAGTATGATTTATATTTTATACACAAAGGGAATAGTGTACACAATAAACTGCAAAAGCTGCGGGCTGATGTAGAATCTTCCAAAACATGCTCACAAGTGCGGGTCATTCATCTATTTTTGTGAGACTGACAGCGTTGTGCTTTGGTGCACTCAGTGAAATATCCTCTCAGCCAGGCAGGTTTGAGGTCGTAACACAATTACTGTGAGGTGAGCGGGGGAGCCAGAGTCAGGCCTGACAAACAGCGACCTCCGAAACCTGGCTGCCATTCTGTAGCCTGCAGGTGAGCTACACGGGGACAGCAAGTCACTGAGCTTATTCGTAAATGCTGTAGGTACTTGATCCTCTTGTAACCTCTTTTAAAACATACCGTAAGGCTGCACTGAACTTATTGTTCATGAAAATCACTCTTCGATGTTGTCAGACAGTACATATATAGTAACAAATATAATATATTAGCAACATTTACTGTCTGTGTAAACTACTGTACAACAGAATTAACATATGCGCATGACTCCTTCTTTTAAATTTTTGTTTTAAATTATGTCATTGTGAGTCAAAAGACTTGCTTGGTATATTATAATTATAATTAAGTTTTTGTCTTCACCAAGCACTACACACTTAACACAAAGACAAGTCACTGAAATGCACCAGATTAAGAGTTACTCATCCAACCATACACAAATAAGGTTAATCACTGAACTTGAACGTAGTGTCACAAATAAGCTTTTTCCCTTAAGGCCTCTAGTTTTAGAGTAGTAAGTCACACTTTTCATAAGCTGCAAATAAAAAAGGAAAAGGAAAAAGAAAGGGTCCACAGATGTGACACAGAGACAAAGAGGGGAGCTGTGGCGGGTTGTCTATGCACCATACAGCTCTAAGCTACAATCTTCTGATACTGTACCATGAAATTTATCAAAGTATTAAATTGATATTCCAAAATACGATCGTTTGTATGGTCTCTTAAAATAGCTCAGATTTGTTTCCAATTGTGCCAATTTACTGCCCTCAAATGAGGAGACCCTCAAATGAGAAAGAAAGTACCAAGTCAGTTCAAAGTGTCAAGTCTCCCTTGTCATATTTGCTACTGTGTTCAGCTGCAAGAACAACGTACAAATAAACACTGGCGCATACAAAGAAAAATCCATCTCTAAAAACTAAACAACACAAAGGTGACTAGCATTACAGTTGACAACCACAACACAAGGCATCAACACCGCCCATGTACTGTAAACAGTTTATGCCTCTGAAGTTTTTTTTTTTCTTCTGTAAACCATGTAGCCAAGTAGAACAGACAATTTATTAATCTTATCAATTCCCATCTGGAGGAAATTCCTAAGTTCTAAAGAAGATGTTGAGTTCGTTTAGAAGATCTTTTGAGTCTTTAAACGTTACTTCCAACCCCTTCAGGTTACAACTTGCCTGCGATTATGTTGCCCTCATACTGAATGACGTAAAATCAACAGCAGACAAACATAGTACACAATATTTAGTAGCAGGCACTTAGTCCACAAGGCAATTGCGTTATCATCATTAACACCGATAAACATTACAACTGAGAGCAAAATATAAAACACTATTTTTACAGCTACATAATGAATACTAAGTTATCAAGATTGCCTCCCTCACATATCATACAGCTCACCACTACTCACATCCTCTGCACTAGTAATACACGCGCACGCCCTGCCATAAAGGCATTGGTCCACTGTGACAACAGATAACTGTCTACTATGTTTTTTGTGCTTTTTTCAGTATAGCAATGCTAGTATTTACACTGTAAGACTTGGTTTCATTAAATAATACCTACATAAGTTTAGTCACAGTCATACATGAAGCTTTTATACTGCTACATTATATTGCCTGTTTTTCCACTCCACGTCACAGTCACTATGAGTGCAGAGTTGGCCTAAAGACTAGGATGTGGGGTGCTGCGTTGCCGTAGTAACTGTCTTTCCTGGTGCCTGCATCCATCTGGCTCAGCAGGTTCCCATGGTGCTGACTGTAGTGTAACTGAACTTGGACATGGACGCTCCCGTTGCCATAACATCCTCCTCGTTGTCCCGTAGCCCGCCACGACGACGGCGATGGCAAGGCGCAGCACAGCATGAGAACGTGGTGAGCAGAGCTTTGCGGAAACGTGTGTTCATGAAGCAGTAAATAATTGGGTTGACGCAGGCAGAGGTGTAGCACAACAAATGGATGAAAGCGATGGGGGCCCCTGACAGGGCATTTTTGGCGGACCTGTCGTCAAAAGCCCGCCAGGTGTTGGCACAGTACACCGGCATCCAGCAGAGGAAGAACAGGACAACAATGACCACCAGCATGCGAATGACTCGCTTCTTGGCCTCCAGTTTGGCCTCAGATGTGTTGCTGCGTGGCCGCTCGGCCTTGATAGACCTGCCTGATGCAGCCATGGTGGACATCTCCATCGAGTGCGGCCTCTGGACGACATTAACGTAGCAACCATCTCCATCATCACTGCCAGTAGACACAGTGGAGGTCAGGCCGTTCTTCACATCTGTATGGGAGAGCAGATTGAAAGAGGAGGGTATCTGTGAATGAAATGTTAAAAAACACTAATACATGAGTAATGTCCCGTTTTGTGAATCTTTTTGCTTTTATTGTACTTCGCTGATGTTGTTGAGGGCCAGATGGACTCCATTCATGCTACTGTAGGGGTGGCCTGATCAGTACCTGAAGTATCGATATCAACAAAACTAACTGAATCTCAGTTATTTTGTGGGCAAATGAGCATGCACATCTTAGTGTCTGCACTCTGCTCCTCTGCTTCTGTTGTGTGCATGTGAGCAGCAGTCGCCTCATTAGTTCAGGGAATTCAAATGATAAATATTTCTAATTTACCAGTAAAACAAGTCTTGTATTTTGATATGCATGTGATTAAGTATCTTACAGAGAATAATAAAAAGAAATACTTCATGTAAATCACTGGGAGGCAAATTAATGATACATTCACATGGCCCTTGCCGAGTTGATAGATCAGCGGCTTTATTAATAAAAAGCTGGGATTTGTACTGTTATCGTATATGTCATATATCAGTGATTTTGGCCTCAGTATTACTTGGTATCAGATCTGGCCCATCCTAGGCAGACATGATTCTTTTTACACTAGATTGAGAGTTTGCAAACACGGATGTATTCGCACACATTTATCAGCGCCTTTGCTCTGCATGGTCATACATTTTGGGCTGCAGGATCAGTGGGGACACAGAAAGTATCATTAATACTTAAGTTTGTATAATAAGATTGGATACACAAAACACAAGAAAATATCAGAAAAATATGTAATGTTAATATTTAAACTACCCAGTAGCATTCATCAATATCTGAAGGATTTAGACTTGGTATTAATTATACTACAAAAAGTAACACTAACTAGTACAAGTACTGAGAACTATGGCAGTAAAACTTTTGAGAATTAAAAAACAGTTTGAGAAAATAGTTGGTACCACTCAATGATACATCACACAATTTAAACTGTAATCTTATTGTATGAATCAGGTACAAATAAAATACTACCTGGTTCCTACTGGTGCTTAAATAGAGGCAGAGTGGAAGCAAACAAGACTGTGCGGAAAAGGGGAGTATTTTTATCAAAGGCAAAAAAAATGAAGTTTGGCGAAAATTGTGTCAAGTGCCTTCGTCTATATGTTACATTATTATATTAGTATGTTGTAGTTTTTCCTCCTTGAATGACAATAATAGCCTTCCATAGCTGTGGACTTGACAAAGGTATGTTTGTTTTCTACTGCAACCTGCCCATTATGAGCTGCTGCTTAAAAAATAGCAATCAAGCCAACGGTATCTGTGTGACTAGACTTCAGTATAAACCAAACCTTTAAAGCAATTTCTTACTTCACACTGGGTTTTTAACCACTATTTGCACCAATGGCATATATTTTAATTTGGCCATAATTTGACTAGATTGTCCCTAAGCTAACAAACCCTCCGACAGAGCCTGAAAAACAAGCGTGATGAGCATGAACGTATATTTAAAGAAACATTTGCATATAACTGAATGCTAAATCACTGAAAGCAGGAGGCAGTTGAGGATTTGGAGCTCTGTATTTGAGATATGCAGATAGAGTTAGTGCTCAATGTTTATGCGAACCGCCATGTGTTAGAGATACGACACGGGCATATACTAGTGGATGGTACTGTGTGTGGAGCATGTGACTATGCAACAACTTCCATGCCTGCCTTTTATCTTAAAGAAATTCCCTCCTAGTGGAGTAGCACCACAGCTCTGTGATGATACATTTGTGAGGTTTATTTTGAGTGCATCACACTGCAGCTCCACTTAATAGGCAGAAAAGTGGTAACCAATTCCTGCTGACCCACAGTAATCATCCATCAGGGGATATTGCAGTTTTTTGATAATATTTAGTTATCCTGCTCTCCTTAGTAAAAAGAGCCCTAAAGCAAGAAAATAGAAACAGAAACTGATCCTGTAGAGAGTTCATACACAATTCGTTAATCCGTTCCTGGATTATTAAATAAAACACAGGTTACTGTAAAATCTCTAAGGAAATTCTGCATCATTTCCCTCCTAAATTTTCTGTTTGTTTTTTACCCCATGCTCTTGTCTCTCAAGCCCTTTTTTATGCAACCTCTTTCTCTCTGAGACCAAACAGATGGTGATGTCCAGGCCAACAGCTGCCAGCCAATTCCATCCTCTAATGGAGCACCAGCAAACACACTCCATGCTGCTGTCATCCCATGCCCACAAAAGGTTATGTTTCACATAACCTGAACTCATTAAAGTGATTGTGGCGCTAATGAAATTCTTGTGATTAAAATGAAATTCCTCATCAGTTTTTTATTTTTGTATTCTTCACTGGCTGTTGGCCAAACTGCCCTGTAGGATAACTGACTTCTTAATCATTTCCACATATCGTGCACAGTCTCACCAGCTGAGTCTTTTTTGTGGCCCATCTCAAACTGGATGCCTCTATAAAGTTCCCTGGAGATCAGCCCATAAGCCACAATCATCACCACTCCTGGGATTGCGAAGAGAACAAGCAGAAGCAGAATGTACCTAAAAGAGAAAAGAGGTAAAAAATCTCAGCATTGATGCAGAAGGAAAATGGTGCATGTTCACACTCAGGTATCCTCAGACCCTGTATCTCATGTGTAATGTATTACCATTGCCTGTTCATTCAAGGCGCAGAGCAGATTCTTGTTTTATTCAGAAAAACAGATATCCAGCAATCTTTGAAAAACCTAGAATGATTAAAATGTCCTTCAACCAAAACTTACTACCGGAAAAGGCATTTCCAGAATGCTCCAAGACTATAATTATTTAAATGAAAAAAAAAATCCAATTCATTGCTTGATAAGTAAATAAATAAAAAAACCTGTTTCCCAAGTTGCAGTTCCTTGCTAATCCAAAATGAAAATGGTAGCTTGACATATGTCCTTGCTCAGTTTATACAACCTGAACCAAGATTCACCTGTAGCGTAGCTATTATTTCATATTTTATACAAATTTTATACAAAAACTTTTTTTTTTAATCCATGTTGGCAGTGAACTTCCTGTCCTACAAATAACAGCTGTAAATGTTGAAAAATGACCCTTTGTGTTGCTAAAATGATGCTCAGCTCTGTGACTCAAATGTAATAGTAATACACTACAGACACAATTGGGGTCTACTGCCCATGTGTAGATTTATACGTCCATAATCAAACCTGAAGTCATAGAATCAAACACTAGGGCACTAAAATACACAAATACACAAATACACACACACACACACACACACACACACACTCGACAATTTCAACTGTGCGCAAATACACACAGATATATGCAGGGTTGTCTGAAATTAGCCCAGAGCCTGTTCCATCCTAAGTCCAAAGAAAAACACAGAAACATCCTTCTGCTGTCTTCATCTGCCCCAACATTTCTATGTAAACAGCCAATACACAGAAAGTGAGAGCTGCTTGAAACAGGCTCCAGATCCAAACATGGAAGTAAATTAGATGTTTCAGTGTAGAGTGCCTTGCTGAAAGTGCACACACACACACACACACACACACACACACACACACACACACACACACACACACACACACACACACCCTCAGACACAGTTCATCTGCAGTTTATTTGATACAAAACAGCAGATTGTCCACACTAGAAGCTGCGGGAGAGTAAAAAAGATCCATGACTTGACTGCAAGTTTTATGATAAGCTGCATTTTCTGTGCTGTTGTTGGCTGCAATACCCTGGAGATCCAATTGATGAAGCTCAGCAAGGAAAGAAAAGCAGTCACTGTATCTCTCCAGTTAAAGTTACAACACTGCCAAAATGTTTTATCATCCCCATTATAAGAAATTCATCTTTTAAATGACAATTCCTTTCCTAAGTTGAACTAATTTGCCTGTTAGAGCAGGACACATTTTTCTCATCAGGAGAGTTGTCAGTGAAACAGGAAGTAGATCCAATCACAGCCTTAGGAGAAGATATTGTGATGTATGGACACGTGTATGGTGTGGCTGTTCCCACTAACCTCTGTTTGTTTTATTGATTTTGTGTTTTTTAATGAATTTGGCTGTTGGAACAAAAAAATGTTTCGTGCTCGGTCAATACAATTTTCCTCATCACAGGTCAGCCTGGTGAGAGTGAACATATCCTTCAGTGTACCTTAATCCAGGAGGAAGACTTGTATTCACGCAGCTTTCTATTTCCTTCCAGGGGATCAGTGGCTAATGATGCCATCTCTAACATATCAGACTCACGGTATTTCTGTATATCCCCAAACTTTCTAATATTCTGTGCAGTGTATACATACTTAAGATACTGTATATATCGTCTGTTAATCTCACCGTTCCTCAATCAAAGCATAAATTAAAACCAGATCAAATTGTTTAGGCTTCAGAGAGTTTTCTCTAGTGAAGCACATTTACCCAAGAACTGTACAATTTTAACTTACTTTACTTAGTAAAATAGTATTTTTCATTTGACAATTTGAATGACAATTTACCAGATTAAGATTCTGCATAAAAAACATATGAGGATCCCGTGAAACATGCAGTGCTTTATTATTAAACTATTTATTATAATAACAAACTGAGCAGATTTCTTTTTATTGTTGTAGATAGTAAATCTGTGAGAAAAGAAACAGAAAAGTAACAGACAGACCATGTGAAACCCAGACACTCACCAGGTCTGCTCTGCCATTGCAAGGGGCCACTTGTGTCGACACTGGTGCCCTGTGGTGTTGTCACGGCGCTGAAAAGACTCCAGGTGACTGATGATTGGATATGGGATCATGATGATGAAGGCCAGCACCCACGTAGCTGCAATCACCCGATAGGCATGGGAACGTGTTTGCCATACCCGTGACTTCAAGGGATTACAGATGGCGCTGTAGCGCTCAATCGCTATGGCAACCAAGCTAAACGTGGAAATGCTCACTGATATGCCTGAAGGAAAACAAAACGGATTATTCAGAAAGTAAATAAACATATGACTATCTGTAACATATCTTTTATTTTGATGAATGAAAAGTTATTATCGTTCAGACTTTGGATTCATAATGAAAAGTAACAATAACGTGTTTGTTGATGTGTGTGTTGTGTGTTAATATCTGCAATCATAACTGCGAAAAAAAATTTTGTGATGTGTGGAGACGTGCTTCCAAATGAATATAATGCGAGGCATGGAGGTGGGGATGGTTATCAGAGTCTTGTGGTAGAGGAAATCATGTTGGCCTAGGCCATTGATGTGATCTGCCATCTCCCTCCTGACAGGACAAGACGGGAAATTACTCTTTACCTCAGCAAGGATACATACTGTGTATGTGTGCCTTTGTGTGCATATGTATGCGTGTGTGTGTGTGAGAGAGAAAGAGAGAGTCAGGATCCAGTGGTGCACTATGTTGTCTGAGGGAAGCTTAAGAGCAGACCCCACTGAAGCACCAATCAGCAACACTCTCCCTGGGGTTTGTTTACCTTCACTCAGTGCATCATGCTGATGGCTCTCCTTCATTCATAAGCTCTGTGCTTTGCTTAATCAACTTTTCTTTTCAAATCTCAGTCGGTTTTTCTTTCAGCGGCAACACAGTGTTCCTGTTGTTCATTTTATTTGTGTCTAAATTTCTTATTTACTCAATATTGATGATTTTATTGTTATTTTCTCCATGTCTTACTTCAATGATTCTCTTTTTTTATTCACTATTCCTTTTTTATGTTGACTTTTATTTTTCGTTATAGATGAGTCAGTAGATGGGTGCAGGAGAGCACGAAAGTATTACCTCTACATTATACTGTATTTCTTCCAAGGATCTTGTTTTTTGTTTTTTTTTATTGATTACTCTATTCTTCTACAGGTTTTTCTTCTCCTAACTCCTTTTTAATTATTGCAAAGCAGTGGTGGAGAGTAACTGAGTAGCCTACATTAACTCAAGTACTGTGTTTTGGTATTTACATTTTCCTGACAGCTGTATTACAATTTACATTTTATGTAATATTTTTACATACAAAACCTATCAACTTATAAAATATGACACACTGTTGTAAATTTAACACAACAGTAAAGTCCATCTATCCAGTTATTGCATCAACCAATACTGATCTGATATAATCTATATTATGATATAAAATTCTGAAACTGAGAACAAAGTATTTTTATGTTATAGTGCTATATTCTAATTGAAGGGATAATTCAACATTTAAGGAAATATTCTTATTTACTTTTTTGCCGTGAGTCTGTACAGTAAAGCTACAGCCAGCAGCAGGTTAGCTTAGCTTAACATCTTTGGTTGACAGACTGATGATGAGCCGCTTCTTGATTTAGACATTCGACCAAAGAAGAGAACTCAGCTAGAAGCACAATTATCACTTTGATGTGAACTAGGAAAACTTAGTCACTTAGTCAAGTGAATATTAAAGGCAAAAACACTGAGAATCTGCGCCATTAAACCTCCCGCAAATGGGAAAGATAATGATGATGGTCCGTGGTTGTAAAGCTGATTAATGGTAATCTATACTTTTTGTAAAGTGGTGGTCAGAGAACTTGTTAACTTCCTGATTGCTGCTTGTTTTCATGGTTGTTGTAGCTTAGGTTAACAAGTGTAATAAATCAATCCATGAATTTAATTTTAGTAGTAGCCAACAGTAATGAGCTGCAAAGTCCCAGTAGCCCATTCCCTTCATTTTCTATTGGATGCAAGTCAGTGGCTTCTAAAAGCAATAAGGGATTAGTCAGATAATCAAACTGAATTTTCATTTGTTTCTATTTAACAGAAAAAAAAATCAGATGTAGGCTGTGACTCAGAGGTTTAAAGGCAGGCTATCACCTTGCTTATAATAATTACAAAGTAAACAAAATGAAGCGCTGTGCATGGAAATCATTGGAGAAAAAAAAATGTTTACAATTCTAAATGAGAGTAAACTATTCTGTACTGTTACTACCAAATAGCTTTAGTAGTAACAGTCAAAACCCCAAAGATGTTCAGTTTACAATGTTATAAATTTGACACTATAGTTCAAGACGGTACATGTCACTTACCAGTTACATGCCTGGCTTCTTGTTTGGCTCTGGGGCTAATAATACAGTATAACATGATAGGATAACAAGAAGTAATGATAGTAATGCTAAGTCACTGTTATGAAAGATAGAAGTAATATTTATCTCTTTTTTTTCCATACTTCGCTGTCTATAACTATTCATACAGTCAAATGAATTCCCTAAAGTTATAGGTATTTAAGCAGGGTTTACTCTTTCTCACCATAATCTAGAAATTAGATTTTTTTTTCTGAAAATTATTCCAAACATGTCTCTACCATTGACTGCCAGACGTACTTCTAACCTCCATCAAAAGGTGACTGACCTCCAATCTGCAAGCGCTCACCCCAAAGGAATATGAAATATGACGGCACTGCGACAAATTCAGTTAGATCGGATACGAATGGCATTTCATATTGAACTGCACTGAAACCGCTTCCACTATGAAGCAAAGGTCTCAGGAAAAAGATTATTTTCACATTTTACAAAGGATATATATATAGCTGTGCTCTATCAAAAAATGGTTTAATATCAGCCCTCTCCACATGTGCACCTCAATCCTGTTATATAAAGATTATACTGAAACTGATGTTTTCACTCTCTTCAAACAGCTTACATGTAATTTAAAGGACACCAACCTCATAAATTGGTAGGTTTAACCAAATAACACTTGTGGCCCATGATACATATCACTGGTTTCTCTAAAAGACGCTGTTCCCTTTTTTTAAGACAGCTGAAAGTGTCTGAATCACTCCATTACCTGCAGCATAAATAATGTTATTCATATACTGACATGCACCTGTGAAGCTTTAATTAAAGCTAACATAGTTTTTGAAGAGGCAATAATAACCTGATTTGAATGACTGAATGACTTTGTTCACTGCAATTCTTCAAATTTAAAAACAGATACTAACCATTAATATGAAAGAAACACTGTGGGGTAACAAGTGCTTCCTTATGATCGGTTATTTTGTATATTTTAACTGAATTGCTCTGAATAAGGTTTTGCTGCGTATAAAGTGCATCCCTCATTTGAGGCAACATCACTTCTTCTTTACTACATGCCCTGCATTCATCCTTCGTCATTTTCTGAGGATGAAGTTTATGCAATATTCAAAGCCTACAAAACTTTCAATGAAAAAAGTCTGAAATCTCAATTTACTACTTGTTAGAGTAAACTGTTGAGTGCATTTCCTTCTATAGAGGCAATCATGAATAAGCAAACAATGAAGCTATTTCAAAGGTCTGTTGGGAAATATAAAGACAGACCCAAACCCTTAATCTTTAGCCACTGTTTTCACCCCCAAATTTTCTCCTCTTTTCTTTCCTTCTCATCTCTCATCAACCTTCATCCTTTACCTCCTCTAACTCCTCCCCTTATCCCTCACCACTCCTCCTTCTCTCACCCATGAGGTAGGACACTATCTTGCACATAGCTGCTCCAAAGATGAAGTCCTTGAGGATGTTGGGGATGAGGTTGAAAGGCATGCAGAAGACGGCCATCATCAGGTCACTGATGGCGAGCGACAGCAGGAAGGTGTTGGTCACGGTGCGCATGCGCTTGTTGACAGTCAGCACCACAATGATCAGCAGGTTGCCGAATACGCTCAGGAAGAAGATGAGCGAGTAGAGCAGGATCTGCAGCGTGTGGTCCTCATCTGGTGCAGAAAAAGACAGGAGAAGAAGGGATGTTAGAGTGTGAATATTTTTGTCTTACTGAAGCAGTTGATCACGTCTGTTTTACATGATGATCAGTAAAATCGTTTGTTCTTTATTGATCCAAACAGCCTGGAGCCAACAACTATTTCTCATAACTTATTACTGTGTTATTTCTGCCTGTAAAGGGAGGGGTTTGTGATTGCACTGCGACACACTACAGCTGTGAACAGCAATATTGCATTGTTTCTGCTGCTCTGTGGCCTGCTCTGCAGTGGCCCACTGCTTTTCCTGAAAATTATGCAATGCCACACTTTAATTACCATAACCTGTGATGTTAGTTACTGCTTGTGAAAGACCACACATCACAGCCACAATAAAGACATTACAGCAACTGCTCTTGTCCAAGACATGGCAGTTCACTAGCAGTTTAATCTGACTCTGCAGGCACAAAATGGTACGAAGATCAACATAACCCCAGAAAACGAACGTTGAGGCTTTAACACTGAAGTTCCTAAAAAATAACAAAATCACGTCAACACACACACACACACACACACACACACACACACACTCCTACCTTACCAGCAGTAGACTGGTTTTAACGCTCCTGGTATCAAGAAAGGACAGGATTGCTGTACTACTGCTTCTCTCTGAGTTCTTTTCAGTCTTCACTTTGGAGCTGGACTTCACTTCACTGAGCCTCATAAGGATTGAAACTTAAATCTTTCATCCGGACGTTTGACTTCAAGTTTCACCACAGATTGAAATAGTTGTAAAAAAAAATTTAAAAAAAAGCCTTTGAGGGTTAATTTAGGTTTTCAACTTCAAACTCAATGCCACGTGTGTGGATTGAACCCAAGATTTCAAAACTTGGCACTAGACACACGTCAGCTTCATTTCTTGGAGCTTATGACTCTTTCCTTTGGATATGGGTCTTCAAAATTTAGGGAGAACAACAATAATGGAACCTTTGACCAAAAAATGTTCTCAACAGTCCTCTGACCCCCTGAACCAGTTGGTAAGGAACGGTTGACTGGTTTTTCTTAGACATTTTGTGTCCGTCCTTTGGAAGTCAGGCAGCAAAATAAGAAAGTTACCTGAAGATTCAACTCAGAACCTTAGAGCCAATGAGAAACAGAGTGCTGCTGCTGCTGGGATAGCTCAGGTAGTAAAAGGATTTGGGTTTGATCCTTGTGTGGCGCATTACATTTTGAAGTCGAAAGGAAAAAGTCAAAGTCTCTAAGAAATACAGCTCATGCTCAAATAGCTCAGGAAGTAACTCTGGAGGTTTGAGGTTTTGGGTTTGATCCTTAGGGGTGGCAGTGAATTTTCAGCACCCAAAGTAGATGTCTGACCATGTAGCACATGATGTTTGAGGACTTTCTTGGAAGTTTTGAGGTTGTGAGTTCAATGCTTATGATGCTCATTGAATTTAAGATAAACACAAAGCTTGTGCTACAGAAAATGGACCAGACTCAGTGAATAGCTCCCTAAGCTTAACATGTCCTATGATAACTATTAATTTAGCTGTACAGACTAATGAGCAGTGATAACT